>NC_087069.1:50814574-50868910 GCF_963678635.1 Symsagittifera roscoffensis
GTTACAGCTTAAAGGCTACTACTAAAATATCACCCCACTCTAGAATTAAGAACGTCCCCATACTTAGGTCTCTAAATACCCAAAATACATGAACGCCGTTAAAAACCGGGTCGGAACAATCCGTTAAGTTACTTTTTATTAGACAGTGGAACTTTGATCCATTTCAGATGGATCAACCTAAAACTCGCCTTACCTCAACATAACAATCATAAAACACACTCTAGAAATTTAAATTAAGTACTCACATGGTAGCACGCTCAAGAAAGGGAAGTACTTCAGTCGGTAATCAACTCGAGAATTAAATAATGTAACTAAATGAGTTTTAATGTTTATCAGTTTCAATGACAAGGACAAGTTTCAACTCTATAATGTGGTTTCTCGTGAACCATTGGGACACTCAAGCTGTCCACCTTTCCACCGAAGGTTCACTCTAGTCCAGTTCAAGTAATAATCCAATCGAGTAATGACAATCCAGTTCTCGGGAATACGCTTGTCTCTGTTTCAGATGGGACAGCTCTACTCTTGTTCTATTGTGACAGAAATTGCGAATAGCAATTTCCCACCGTTTTATCTAGCAACTTTCCCGCGATTGTTACTCGATTGTTCTGACTTCTTTTTTTCGGTTTTCAGTTATCGCGAGAAAATCGTGCATGACAGGCTCCATTCGAATTTTTGAAAAATTAAATTTCACCCCAAAATTTCTCAAGGTCAAACTTCCAAATATGACCGACTGGCACATACTCCCCGGACTCAAGATCGATGTCCTCATCGCGTGCTGTCGTCTGCCAGTGAGTCCCAAACAAAAAACCGAGTGTTGCTCAAGGTACAGTGCCAGTGGTCATTTACAGAAGTTTGCAGCAGACGTAAGCTTATCTACACCCCAAAATTCACAGCCATGTAAAATTTTCACACTATCGCTAAACAGCAATCAAAATCTGCACACACCTGCACCAATTTTCGCTTTTCAAGTCAATTATTTAAAATTTCTTCTGTCCCATTCAATTAGGAAATTATCATGCAGCATTTTGATTTATATAATAGATATAGCATATTAATAACAATATCTGTTTCGTTAAAATTTCTTTTTCGTGAACCCAGGTTTCACCCGGATCCACACTCAAGCCCCCCTTCCCTATCAAGACTCAAGATCCATTCGAACCATCCGCTCATTTCGCACTCTTCGCCTTGGAGGTACCGCTCCCTGAAGTACTAGACACGGCAAACTGTCTCAACAGTTCTTCTTCATCATCGGAGCTAATCACGATCTCCTCCCAAGCCTTCAGCTGTTCATAGGATCGCATCCATTCTCTTTGCTCCTGCAACCTCTTTGCCTGGTTGGGTAGTGCCTTCACCCTAGATTCCCGGTTCAAACAAAAGGAGTTGTGCAGGCTCAAGCTCACGTTCTTCGCCAAGTCTTCCTCTAGTATTGATTCCCTCGCTTTGGTATTATCTCTAGACATTTTACCCACTCTCTTCCATCCTGTCGTGATCGCATTTCGATGGGTTAACAGGGGTCTCTTGAAAGCTTCCGGCCCAATCTCGGCCTGGAACTGTCGATACTCCTTTTGATGCTTTCTCATGTGCTCTTTCGTCATCATGTACAACCAAGACGTCAGCGCCACCCGAAACCATGGAAAGTACCTCAAACGGCTCCATACGTGTCTGACTTCCGTTGGTATGGCGAATACTTTGCACGCAGTCTCAAACAACTCGAGTCTCCTAGTGTAGTCTATCGCATATATTGATTCAGCCGTTGGTGTTGTCGCTTCCCGATACTTCGTTATATTCTCTTCTATCCATCTCAGAGCCAGCATCGTACTCACTACTAAGGGCGTCACCTTCTGCCGGTGATCCGGTAGTCCGATCGACCGAATTTCTTCTATATCCCACACCAGGCAAAGGTTCTTGTGATCTGGATACCACACCGTTTGTGCCAAACAGTGGCATGGGCATTCTCCATGGGTGATCTCAATGCTCCTGAGGTTACGCTCTCCCGAGGCTTCCAAGAGAGGCTCAAGCTCCATCATTTTCTCATGCATCGTGTCGTTCTCTTCCATGTTTGGAGCACCCCCACAGGTTTTCCGATCACGTTTTGTCTCTCGTGATCGCTTGTGTTCTCGCTTTCCAACTTCAAAAGCTCTTCTCCCCAGATTTCACTCAAGTCATCTCTCAACCCTTTCGGTACTGTCCCTCTGATTTTCCTCAACAACTTGTGCGAGTGATGCGATACCCGAGCCAACCTCACACACTTGGGCACTGAGAAGGCCTTGTCCACCTATACTCTCTGGCTGGATGCTTCCACCATCGTCATGTGCAGTGGGTAGTGGCTTCCGCACAAGTTGGCCATCATTGACCCTATCAGGGATTTTGCGTTCAATGGCAGGCCATAAGCTTCGCTCATGGGAAACCCCATTTCCGCCTCGAGACCAACCTTCCAGCTCCGGATGTGTTTTTGAGTCACCTGCAACACCCCAGGCCATGATTCTACGCTCAACGCCGTCACTAAATGGTGTTCAGACTCTAGCCTCTCCAGTGACTGCAGGCTACACATTCTCGAGAAGAATCCGAGAGCTGTCGCTATATTCACCGTAGTTCTCGCGGAACACTCAGCAACTATTTGCACTTCACTTTTCTCCCTTTCCGTGATGTCTTCGAACCAAGTAACCAGATCTTCTTTTTGAAAGGACAGTATCCTGACACATGATCGTCCATCGCAGGTGTGCTCTCCATTCCCACATGTCGAATCCAGACAGCTGCCCGGCTCCATCTTCTTTGCTGACCCGAGATTGTTCGTTTTTTCTCCTGACTCCTGCATCTGAGGTAAGATTAGTTTGTGCACCACACTCAACTTTGCCAAATCTTCATCTTCCGTTGGGGCTAACCTCACTCGCTCGGTGGTTTCCTCGATCAGACTCGCGTGGGGATGTGGACACCAGGAGGGTCTTAGTAACTTCCATATCACTCCCAAGTTCGTGATCAACAAGCCATTGCCATCACCCACGTTCACTTCAACTCTCTTGTTCGAGCGCGGTATGCTCACCACCTCTGGTGTTTTCTCAAGAATCAGGCCCAGGCTCGGCCTCTCTTTCTCCACCGCGTCTATTTCCACTATTCTTTCTGTCCAAAACTTCAGTAGCTCCGCTACCTCGTGGTTCCTGTGAGCGCCTCCAGTTTCTGAGTCTAAGAAGGGGTTGTAGGCTATTCCCATCACTCCTGACACGTATTGGTATTCCCCCTTCTCGCTGAGTCTCGAGTACTGCTCTGACGAGGCCAGGTTACGGTGAACATCTTGTTCTTCTTCGAACTTCTTGTTATAAAACCTCCGTACCTCGTCTACCTTTCTGTGGTTCTCTAGGGATAGTCTGGAACCATCTTCTTTTTCTATACCAGTACTCTGATACACGTTTAAGATGATCTTTGAGACTCTTTTTTCCACGGTTTTACTTCCGCTTGCTCTTTGGTGGCATGCCAAGATGGTGCTGTCAGACATCATTGACATTATCCATCACAAGAAACATGTGGCATCCTTCCTCCTAGCCAGGCTCAAGCCTGAATTATCCCTGGCCACGTGTTGCATCAGTGCTTGATACACATCTAGCTTCTTGCCTCCCAACTTCAGCCTGTCATACGAGGTCAATGTCTCCAACTCTATTCCCACCAGACTCCAGGTGAACATCAAATGTCCTGCGGTTCTAACGAAGGGATTCGCCATCAATGGCAGTGCTGATGAGGATGTCCTCATTGCCTCTTCGAAATGATCCTTCAACAAGTTCTGCCAGGACCTCTTCAGCTGATTTGCCAATTCTATCTTGTTAACCTCAGCCTTTTGCTGGGTGGCCCAATTGCGTCGTTTGCGAGCCACTCCACTGTCCAACTTCTTCAAGCAGTCTTCCATTTCCTTCAATGTCTCGAGGGCCACCCACCATGTCCGGGAGGTGTTCCTCGTTTTGTTCCTCTCCAGTGGATTACTCGTCACTTGCTTCCCCGTGGCCTGGTGTGCCTTCGAGACCCATTCCTTGCCGACATCCACTTCCAATGTCTGCCCGTTCGTTGAACCTCTCTTCACGTTTACCATGGGGCTTGAAGTCTTCCTCCGATGTCGAACTGGTGGAAGCCTCTATTTCCCTCTCTACTTCGAGTGGTCTTCTGAGCTCCGTGTTGCTCTTGTATGCCGCCGTCTTGCATCGAGCCAAAACCATGGGCGCCGTTTCTCTCAAGTTTCCTTCCGAGACAGCATCCACTGAAGGACTACCCAATCCCTCCACTTCTCTCTTCCTCTTGCGAGTTTTCACCTCTCTGCTTGAGGATGTTGTGGTTATTATCACTGATTCGACCTCTCTGTCTACCTCCAACCCTTCCAACTCTTGCCTCCCCCTGCTCGAGCCTTAAGGATGTTAGTACTTTTAATCATATTACTAGTCCCCACCTTATCCCCTTTTGTACCATCAACTATTTTATCTACAGTTTTTTGTATCAGAGTAGAGCTGTCTTCACATTTTTCTTCTCTAGTCTTCGATCGTGAATTCCTCAGCTCTATCAGCTTGTTCAGCAGCTCTTTTCTCGCCTTCTCATCCAGGCCCGTTCCTATCAGAAGCGGTTCTCCAAATTTCACAACTGTGTCTCACAGTTCCTCCTTGAATTTGTCCAGCGTCGTCTCGCTGCCCACTTCTTGATTGAATTCCTTCAAGAACTCCTGCCAAGCATCGTCGTTCAGAGACCCCAAGAACATGTCCCTATTTCCTTCGAAAGTATTCTTTTCCCTTTCCTCCGAGCTCAAGAGTATCATCCCCATATTGGAGGTCTCGCTCGCCAATGGCAATTCCAGATTCTTCCGAGGAGACGGGGTCAGAGGTGGAGTGGCAGTATCTGCCCAATTCTCCTCGCTCAAGTCTTTCAATAGCTCTTGAGTGGTGAATTCCTCCCCTGATGGTCTCAGTTCAGGCGTATTCCCCACCTCCATGTCCTCACCGGCCTCGCTGAGAGTTTCATCCATACTCTCTTCTTCTGACACATTCCTTCTTCTCTCGAGAATTCTTTTGAACCGGTCCTCCACGGGTCCACTCCTCTTGTCTCCAGGTGTATCCACTGACAGTGGTGATGGTGTCGCCGGATTCAATCTCTTATACTCCGTCAGGGCCACGTACAGTTGACCTGCAGCATCCAGTTCTTTTCCCTCCTGTCTCAATTCCACCTGTTCTAAGCCATAGGGTGCCCTATATTTTCTTGTTGCGAATTTCATGTCGTCCACCAACGCAACATGCCCCTCCATCATGATCATCCTGCCATCATCCCATATTAACAGCATATTCTCAAGTCCCTCCTGCTCAAGAGCTCTCAAGACCTTTCGCACCTCATATCCGGGGGGCAGCGAGCCTCTCGTCTTTTTTGCTTGCGTCGTCCACGAATTTATTTTCGCCTCGCTAGTGTGGAAGTAAACCGCCACCGTATAGCCGACGAACAGGGGGTCCCAGCCATCAGTGAAGTACTTCTGCATTTCCTCCGTTGTCATCCTCGCCATTATGGATGGAACTACCAAGGGGCTGTTCATTCCCAAGGTGATCCTCCTAACTATAGGGAACTCAGGTATGGTGGCTGGCAGGATTTCTTCCTCCATTATGGCCTCCAGCTCCCTCTTAACCAGTGCAAAGCTTTCTTTCCAGTGCAACTTAAGAATCTCATGATCCCTTCTAGTCCTCAGCTCACCCTCGGCGTGCTCTCTCCAGAACCCTCCAATCGTCACTTCATTGGCGGCCGAGACAAATATAGCCACGGTCATCTCTCTTCCTTCGGCCAGCTCCAGCTGTTTCTCCAAAAAACTCCAGACTTGTTTCACGAGGGGTGGTGCTTCCTCCCTCGTCTTATTCGTGGCGTTCTCCAGCCTTGGTGTCAAAAATGGCCACCAGGCATTCTCTTGCGTCAGACGATATTTCATCGACTCTAATTGTTTCTCCGTGTTGGCCACATTTTTTCTCTCGTTGCTCGGACCTCTAGACTTGCCGGTGGAACCTGTGATCTTCACCTCCATGCTCCGAAACTACAAGCTGGCCGTCAATTGGTTTATCGCCGGGTGATCGTCCCCGATGACTGGGCTGAACTTGAGTTGCCTGGCAAAGTTCGATATCTCTAGCAAAAGCACCTCGTCCAGTACGATCAGGATGTCGGCTAATCCATAAAAGCCCCTCAGTGCATGAGATATGTCCGCCCATGCTGCTGCCAATTCTGACTTGCGGAGCCTCAGGTTCGATGGCTCCAATTCCGGATTGGGGGCTGCCATTAGAATCCGCCATTCGTTTCCCTCTGCTATCAGGATCAAGACCGCATACACCAATTGTAGGGCGGGTGGCATATTCGCGTATCCAGGGGATGTAGTGAACACCACTTTCGTCTTGGATCCAAATCTCGAGACAACATTCTCTTGCACCTCATTCATCGCCGCAAACAACGTCTGAATGGCCTCCCATATCTTCTTCGATGTCGGTTCACTGCCCTTCAGCTGCTCAAGAAGTCCCGCCGCGTGCAGGTGATCATTCATTCCTGCAAACAATAGCAGCTCAGGCTCACAGGGCATCTCCGACTTTATTGCCATCACTAGAGTTAACATCTGGTTTAGTTCGGCTCCTGGTAAAGAGTATATCAGAGTCTCCGGCCAGAACAACTTAGGAGACGTTCCTTCGAAGTCTGATCCCGCCACAATGACTACCCTCGCAGCAGCTGGATCTGCTCTATCGTAAACTGCCAAGGTTTTGGCCAGCTGGGTGCTCCCACAGGTCTTCCCGTACCTGGGATCTTCCGCCAATTTCGAGCCATCGTAAGCGGCATCTGGCAATTCCATCCCCCCCGGATTCAGCAGCTTGTCCACCACCCTCAACTGTGCCGGGGTCGCCAACCTGATCCTGGCGATGCTCGTTCGGTGTTTGGGGGGTTCTGCTATGAGTCCAGGACTCCCCAGCAGCTTGAGAGGTCTGTAGTTGATGGGTTCCATGATCGCTTTCGTGGGAATTCCGGTCAGGTCCGCGGTCTCCATCAGTTTTCTTCTCGAGAATTGCGCCTCATGAGCTTTCAACCAGTCCACGCAATGATGTCTGTTTAAGTCTTCGTGCGACACTCGTTCAATACCCAGAGTCTCCGCCAATTCTCGCCTGCATTCCAAACCCTCTAGGTCCAGTCCTTTCACCTTCTCTGGATATCTCAAGCGAGCGGTCTCCATAGGCCTCTTTTCCCGCTTGCTTTCTGCCACTACCACTGAGGATATTGCGGAGCCTGGAGGCGTTGATGACTTCACCTCCTCAGACTCCATTGGCGTGGCACTCGGCAATCTGGCTTGGTCGCTCCTCGAGCTGTCTCTAGTGTCGACCCGCGGTCCTAAGCGACCAGACAAGGCCCTCGAGGCAAGGAATGGTGGGTTCGGAGGTGGCCCTAATGTGAATTGGGCCGTCTCTAGCAGATCCGCCTCTAGCGTATTTATGTGTCCTTGAAAGACGTCATTCAGCCACTCTGCTCCCCTCGGTCTATCGAAGTGGATTCCATCATTGGAGGTGTCCTCAGGGAATGCCGCTTTCTCCATGCGCTCCGCCACGTTCAGCAGTCCGACAGGGAGCACACTCTTCCGGTGGATTTCTCGGATCACCCTGTTTAGGCTCCGCACCTTCTCGTTCATCTCCAAGGCGTGCTGATCGAACTTCATATTATAAGGGACAGTACTACTGTCAACAGGATGGGGTCCATCTGGATCCTCAGCTCCTCAAGAAGGCAGCTCATCTTGTCGTGCAGCCTTGTTATTTTCCTCGCTTCTCCCCTTGACACATCATTCGTCCCGATCATCAGGGTCACCGTGTACACTTTAGTCATCCCTAGCATCTCAAGCGTTGCCAAGATCTGTCGTGTGGCAGCTCCAGCGAAACTCAAGATTCCTGTCTGCCAGTGCGACTGGATCCGAGTCAACACCCGCACCAGGCTGTCCCCTATGATTAGGTGGACCGCGCCTTCTGGCACACGGGGTGGCGCAAGATATTCCACCCAGGCTGCATCATGAAAGCAGTCCCTCCTGGCTTTCTGTTCCGCATTCCAATCCAGCCGATTGTGCCTGTGGTACCTCTTCTCTGTGTTTTTCTTATAACTCGAGATCACGACGCTCCTGACCGGATGTTCCCTCTAAGTTGGGGGAATCTCCGGTTTTGCCGAACTTTCACGACTTTTCTGCCGCAATTTCTCGCCCAGCTCTTTCAGACGCGATGAGCCGCCGCTCACCTGACTGTCACTCGAGGTCGAGGTTGGGGTATATCCCGGCAGCACCACATCCATCAGTGGGCGTACGGGTTGCGTCTCTAAGCTACGCAAGGAAGACGTTGCTTCATTCGGTATCCAGACTTCCAACCCTTCACTCATGTGTTCTCGGGCCTCGCGGTCAAGGTTGAACCGTCCTCTTGCCCTGGGGGCTTCATCCACCTCCATGCGTGACTCTGGCCTCGAGCTGGTAACTACTCGCTCTTTTGGCCTGGCTCCCTTCTGTGCATCAAGCTCGCGTTGTCGTTGTTCTATTCTCTCCAACTCCGACTTCAGTTGATCACGATTCGCGACGTTCTCCCGCACCCTTAGTTCCTGCTGATGTTCAGCTTTTAGCATCTCAAGCAACCTCAGAGTCTGATCTTGTTCGTTGACCGCCTGGTCCCTCTCCAGCTGAACCTTCTCCCGATCCAGCTTTGCCTGATCCCGATGGAGGTTCGCCTTATTCCTTTCCTTCTGCGTCTTCTCGAGCTCTTTCTTTAGAACACCAAGATCCGGATATGCCTCAGTCGTCTGTTGTGCTCGCGTCATCGATAGCACCTTACTCGAGCTCTGGCCTGCGGATCTTGCTGATGGCCTAGTTGGTAGTGGGAATTCCCCTGCGCCATATTCGGTGTTGTTACTCAGGCCAGGATTTCTTGCCAAATCAAAACCCCTTACTCCTCCATCCATATTCCAAGACAACCATCTGGTCTGTTCCTGATTTGATATTCCCTCGGTGGTGTAGCCGATCATCAAGACAGCCTCCGTCGCAGACTCCCTGCACTCACCCTTATCTTCCAATTGGAGGATGGCATTCAGCATTACCGCCATTCTCTCGTCTATTCGGGTATAATCCAGGTCTCTCAGGCGTCTGTATAGCTCATCGAGAGTAGGCTTCTTTTGGGCCGCGGGCATGGATTTCCAGAACCTGTCTGCCATTCTCTGTGACTTCGGGATGTATTCGAGTATTAACCAGCTCAAGAATTACCTTACCAGCTCAAGAATTACCTTACCGGCTCAATGATTACCCAACTCAAGAATTCTCTAGAAATGTTCCCTTGCAAATACTTGCTGCAGGTGTCGTTTATGGCGAGTTCAATCAAGATTTCTCTTTCTGTCTCTCGCTTGAGTATAGTTGGATTTTCAACTTTGTTTTTCAAACTTGATCTGAATACAGAAACCATATTAAGACTTAACATGTCATGTTCCTAACCTAGAGACCCCCCTTTTACCAGTATGGTTAAAATCTTGTCATTTTCATTCTACTTAAAACAATTCAATTGGAATTTCCTTAAAAGCATGCAGATTCATTTTATGTTTTAGCACCGTTAATTCTTTTTAAAATTCAATTGTCATGCCAATCACGTCTTAAGATCCCTTTACCTGTGCCGCACCCCAGTACCTAACTCAAGACTCCTCCCTCACGCCCAACTCGAGACCCCGTGTCCCCAACTCAGGCGATGCTCAAGTAGTATTTCTTGTGCAGATACACCATTATCTCAGTTTCCGCGAAGACTACATGTAGGATAGCGTACAATTCCCTCGAGCTCAGTTTGCCCCTGTTTGGGTCATACACCGGCATTGAGACCTCCGTTATTCCTCTTTCAATCATGAAGTCTCGTAGTCTTGTTAGTGCCAACATCACGTGTTCGGGATCAATTGTGATCCTGTCATTGACCCTCGTCACTAGGAAGCACAGATATTTGCCCGGGACTTGTGCTACTGATGGTGGAAGCGCTGCCATCCCTCCCAGTCCTGGTCTCTGTCTGAAAAGAAACTCCACGTTCTGGTACTCTCTTTTGAAGTCAGCTTCCAATCTTGATTTGAAACTCATGTCCGCCGTGATGCAGATCGCGCTAGTCCTGTTTGGCAGGATGAAGTCGCTATCCGTTATCATGATGTTTTCCGAGTACTCATTGGTTTTTTCAAATTTCGTTTTGAAATTCCGACCTATGGTAGGCTCTGGCTCTTCTTCTTCCAGTTCCAATTTGCTTGTTTCTCTCACTTCCTTGAGCTTCTTTGTCATCAAATTTTCGGTGTGGGTAAGTCCTACCCCCACTCCCCGGACAAAAATATTTATCGACGTCCCCGTCGATGTTGTCGGGTCTGAATTGTCCGGAGGAATTTCCAGTGGCCTATCTGTTGCCGTCCATCCGAAAAGAGGGTCCTCTGCCTTCATATAATTTGCCGATGATACGTCGACTTGTTGAATGCTTTGTCCTTCGCGGCTCTCGTCTTTGACATCGCGCATCCACTCTAGTATCCTCAAGTTCGTGTTCTCCCTCCTCTCTATCTCACTCTGTTCGAGATCCGTCTCCAATTCTGGCGTCGAGTAGTCTTCCTGCTGATAGTGTCCACCATCTTCAATGAGCTGCCATTCCTCTCCGGCTTCCAGTTCGCCTGCACTCAGTAGTTCCTCGCCCAATTTGTCTGTCTGTATCTTATCGATCAAGAAGTCATCCCCGTACCTGTTGTACCTCATGCCGGTCCGTTTACGATTGCCAGTCCTGGTTCCCGGTGGTATTGGTCGATCTGGCTCCATCCACTTCGGCACCTCATCTTGCTCCGGGTCGTTCCAGTCTTCTTCTACAAATGATCCTGCTTCAGACTCCACTTCTATCTTTTCATTGTCGTCCAAACTCAAGTTCTCATTACCATCATTCTTCTCTCTGGTGCCTTTTTCATTCACTTCGCACGCTGGCTCTACCACCAGGTACTCAAGACCCTCCATGTCCTTCGGTATGCACCAATCCTCCGGGGACGGGACGTGAGGCTTCAGATTTTCATAATGTGCCGCTCGCCCAGTACTCAAGCGATAGAACCATCCTTGTTGATGGACTTCCGTTTACATGAATGGTCCCCTCCACTTCTTGAGTAGTTTCTTTGTTCCCTTGGGCGGTATGACATTTTGGAAGACCCACACATATTGGCCCACTTCATATGGCTTTGCTTGTAATATTTTTTCGTCATATTTTCTGCGTTGCCTCATTTGCGCTTGCGCGGTGTTACTCCTGCATAGCTCGTTTAACTCCTGTTGTCTTTTGATCGCTTCTTTCACGTACGCCTGAGGCGACGTCCTTTTCCCTTCGTATTCCGGGTAAAAGAATGTCAGAGGCATTGCTCTCTCCCTGCCCGTCAACATCATGAAGGGACTGATGCCCGTCGTTGAGTGCTGTGTACTGTTGTAGGCCCCTACTACCTGTGGCAGGTATTTATCCCAATCCGTCATGTATCTTGAGCAGTACACCCTTAACATGTTGACCAGTGTCCTGTTCTGTCTCTCTACCAACCCGTTGGTCTGTGGATGGTAGGTTGTCGAGTGTGCTTGAGCAATGTGCGATCTCCTCATCAATTCTTTTGTCAAGTCCCCCACAAAAACTTTGCCGTTGTCCGACTGGAAAGTCATTGGACAACCATACCGCGATATCCAATGCGTTATCAGATGATCACATGTCTCCTCGGCCGAGGCTGTCTGACACGGAACCGCTTCCGCCAACTTTGTGAAGTGATCTATTATAACCAATATCTGGTTATATCCCGACTCCGGCATGCAGATTTTTTGATGGTCTATCTGCACCACTTCATTGAACTCTGAGCTCTCGACGGACTTGAGAGGAAACTTCATCTTCCTTGGGTCCTTTACCTGGAGGCATGCCAGGCAGGCATTCACCCATCTCTCGCAAGCTTTTCTCATCCCTGGCCAATCAAACCTGTGAAGTATACTTTGTTGTACTTTGTCTATCCACTGGTGCCCCATCTGGTCGTGCGATCTGAAAAGCACCTCCGTTTGATACAATTGTGGTAGTATGATGAGGTTGTGTTTGTGTAATATCTTCTCCTCATCTTTCCTCTTGCATGCTACCACCCCATCAGCTGTGTGATAGAGTAAGTCTTTCTTTTCTTTGTAGAACTGGCTCAAGATCTTGTAGCTGTCTTCCTCGAGTTCCCCCTTCTCCTTGACCCCCGACTGGATCCATTTGGAGAGGTTATTCGTCATTTTGTCATTCTTTTGGGCTCATATTAGGTCTGACAGCCTGTATCTTGCCTTGACATGCTCCTTTAGCGCCATGATCTGTCAATTCATCTCACCAGGGTTGTGGATGTCATCATTCAGCTTCACGCATATCATCCTTTTCACGATTTTCATATCATCTTCTGGCACCAGATTCGTTCTGACGTTTGAATTGCATGATAGTTCCCTGAATGGCTTCCTTGAAACCGCAATTTTCTCAACTTCCTCACCACCTCGTAGCTCCTGTATGTCTTGATTGTACGTTCCTGAAGATGGATCCGTCTGTAACTCCCTGTCGTGGTGCCTTGTCTTCTCTTCCGCCAATATCATGCACAGACTGTCTTGGTTTTCGCTGCTCTCATCCGATTCTTCATCCCATCCTTCACGCTCCCCGGACAATTTTCCTTCTCCGGTTTCTTCTTCCGTGAACATGGAACACTCCCCGGACTCTTGACCTAGTCCCAGGTGTCCTGTACCTTCTTTGAACGTCACTTTCTTTTTCCTAACCTTGGTCTGGTCCAGAATGTTTTCGCGGATCTTGTCAACTAGTGACCGCACGACATCCTTGCTGTCAGTGACGCTTCCTCTTGAGGAGTCAGTATCGTTCACTGTCTCTTTTCTCCGAAGTATAGTGACTTCCGGTTCCTCTTGACCCTTCTGTTGGATCACGGTCTTGTCATCTGATAGTTTCTCGAGCAACCTCATTAAGTCATCATCTATCTGTGCAGTTCCTGCTTCTACCTGGTTAAGATCATAGCCTTTTGCCTTGAGCGTCTCCTTCACGATCTTCGACTTGAGTATTATCTCTATTGGAATCCTTTTGCTCTTCTTCAAGATGGTCTTCTCTGGTGGTTCTTTAGGTAATTCAGGATGATCTTCTATCGGTTTGCCTGATTTGTCCAGCCATCTCGTGAGTGGAAGACTGTCGTACGTTTCCTTGTCCATGAAGGAGAAGCCATCTTTGATTTCAGGTCTGTCTGCCTCTCTTTGCTCTTGTCTCTCATAGAACTCTGTCTTTTTACTCAAGCTGTCGGCATTCTGATGTTTATCTCGTGTTCTATGCTCAATTATCAAGTTATATCCATCCAGGCGAACTATCCACCTCCCAATGTAACTTTGGTCCATTGAGTACGTTTTCAGCCAGCTCAGTGCTCGATTGTCGACTCGCAACTTGAATGGCTCACTGCCAGGTATGCCCTGTATTTCTCGACAAAGGTAACCACCGCGAACATCTCTGCTTTCGGTGCTCCGTACTTCATTTCCGTGTCACTCAGGACTTTGCTCCCGTACGCTATTGGTCTCAAGACTGTCTTCCCATTCCATTCTTGTTCTTGGTGGAGAATCCCAGAAATCGCGACTACCGACGCATCCGTGTCCAGCACGTACATCCCTTTCTCAGTCGGCATACCCAGTACTGGTGCCTCACATAGCTCTTTCTTTATTCTCTGAAATGACTCTTCTGCTGCGTTGTTCCACGTGAACTTCTTGCCCTTGTGTCTCATTAATTGTTGCATCGGGTATACCTTGTCTGCATAGCCTTTGATGAATTCTCTATAATAGTTAGCGAAACCCAGGAAGCTCATCAACTGGTGCTCTGTCTTTGGTGATTTCCCATCAGGACTGCTTCCACGGCGTCCGTATCAGGTCTGATGCCGTGCTTGTCTACCATCCTGCCCAAGTATTTTATTGAGTCCTTGAGTATCTCGCACTTTGATGGTTTACACTTTAGCCCCGACCTCTTCATGCATGCAAACACTTCGTCAAGTCTCTCAATGTGGTCTTCCAGTGTTGGTGTGGCTATTACCACGTCATCCACGTAGCACATTACCAGGTTGCCATACTTCTTCGTCACGCCTATCAGCGCGTGTGCCATCAACCGCTGAAACGTGGCTGTGGCATTGCAGAGTCCAAACGGCATCCGTTTCCATTGAAACAGACCCAACTCGCAGGCAAACCCTGGCTTGTCCCTGTCCTGCTTCCTTAGTGGTACCTGCCAAAAGGCCGAGCCTAAATCAAGAGTCGTAAAAAATTCTGCATCACCTAACTTCGAGAGGCTCTCATCAATCCTAGGTTGGGGTAGGCATCCTTCACCGTGACGGAGTTCAGGTACCGAAAGTCACAACAAAACCTCAACTGGTCGCCTTTCTTTTTGGCCATCACTACTCCACACGCCCACGGTGACTTGGATGGTTCTATCACGTCATACTCTAGTAACGTCTCGATCTCTTTTCTACACGCGTCCGATTTGTGTGGGGTCATGCGCCTCGCCCCCTCCCTGTGTGGTACCGCGTTTTCCTCAAGTTCTATAGCATGCTCAACGAAATTACAACACCCGATATCCGCCTTATGCCTCGAAAAAACTTCCTCGTTCCGCTCTAGTACGTCCTTGATGGCTTCGAGCTGTTCATCTTTCAGTTTGTCCCTCAAATGTTCAATCTCCGGCAGAACCGGTTTATCAGTTCGCATTTCATCTAGTGTGGGTCGCTCTGGAAAATTTGAACAGCTCGACAGCCCATCATCCGTTTCTGACTTAAGTGATTTAATAAGACCTGAAGACTCTTTTATTTTCTGCAATCGTCTCAAGATACAAATTTTGTCCCTATGATTGGGACAATCAACAACTTCATTTTGTTTTGAGTTCTCGATCGTTTCATATCGAGTTTTAACCGGTAAAGCATATCCCAGTTTCCTCCCTCTCTGTATCGTGATCGGTATATCAAGGGTATTCAACAAGACACTGACGCAGAGGCCGCTCTTCGTTATCGAGAAGGATCTTCCTAAAACAGCAGCACTTTGACTATTAGGATTCGGAACTATACACACTTGCTTGTTGTCACTTTGTTCATTGTAATTTTTCATCCTCAAGCCTACGATTGCCGCTTCATTCGCTTTTAGCCTCCCCTCCTACTCAAGAATACCGGTGCTTTGTTTTCATTTGCCATTATTAAATTTACCGGTTTGATTGCGTACCTCCTATCCGGGTTCCGTATCCTGAACATTGCGTTATTTAGATCAATCGTTACGTCGAAATTCCTGATGAAGTCTCTGCCCAAAATGAATTGGTCAGATTCATTTAGGTTTTCTACCACGATAAAGCTCATCCACAGGTTACGTTCCCCCAAATTGAGGGCGTTTATCGGCGTCCTGCCCAGCACCCGAAGGGCCCCTTTGTTTGCAGCTGACAGTCGTATTCTCGAGTCTATCAAATCACCTTTGTCAAAGCCCATCCGTTCCCAAGTTTTGATTGGTATGACGCTCAAGACTGTTCCCGTATCAAGTAACCCACGTAACTGAGTCTTTTTGCCACTTATGTCTAGCACGTGCCCTGTCACATCTGCCTCTGTCCCGATGTGCATCGCATCTTCTTCAAGCATAGCGCAGTGTCCAATCGATCTCACTTTCAACTCTTCTTTCCCTACGTAGATTTGCCCAATTAGGTCTTCGTCACATGTTATCATTGTCTTGGTATAGATGTTTATTCTATATTCAGCATCACCTCGTGTGGACCATAAGCTTCAGTATATCTGTTGTCAACACGTACTGACTTGCTGCCCCCTCTCGTGAGTAGTGCTCTCAGCGCTCTAGAAGTCGTTTGTGGGCTTATACAACTCAAGTAATCTGCGTACACGTCAATGTGCATTATTGTCTTGTCGCTCGGTTCGCTCAAGTTTCTGGTTACCTCGTGGCCGCCCACTGTGATTATCGACATTATTCTAGCCCCAATTTTCGATATGCCGAATGGCTTTCCCGTCACCATTTTTACAGTGTTACAATTCCCGGTCTTTGTTGAGCCTGGTACAGCCTCTGGTGTTGGGTTTGATCCGGTTAATGCTTCGTTGAAATTCTGTCTTTCGATCTCCAGCTTTAGTCGTTGCTCTATTTTTTTCGCAGCCAGATCCTGTTTCACTTTGGCAATTGCTTCCGTCGCCGCTTTCTCATAGTTTATCTCTAGAGAGTTCCCGGCCGCGGATTCTATCGCAACATTAACATGTGTTACAGCTTTCACTGTTTTCGTCGGCAATTCCGTGCTTGGTGCTCCTAAGTTCCTAGATTCAAACTCGTTTTGTCTATTCACTTATGCTTGGGGTGACTCTGGTCCTTGACCGCTTCCCAGAACAAGGGACAATCCATTCTGAAGTGCCCTCCTGGTTACAGAAGAAGCATCTTGCGCCTATCTTGATGATTAAGCCACTATAGTACTCGTGTTCCTCCATCTGGCTCATGTCCTCCTCATCTGGTGCGTATCCTAGGCTCTTCATGCCTTGTTTGTATGGTGTGCAGTCAGCTACGTGGTGATCCGCCGACCCGCAGTTCGCGCATGATCTGCGCTTGTCCATATCATCTCTAGGCTTGTACCATGATGACCTCTGGGGTTGGCCTCCCCCTTGAGTATTCCTGTTTTCTGAATATGAGTATTTTTTGGGCTTCATCAGCATGTATTCCCTTGATTTCTGTCTCATTTCTCCTGGGTGGGGTTGGTGCGCTGTCTTTCGACAATGTGTAGTATGTTGCTAACATTGTTCTTAAGTCATCACTTTTTACCCCATCAATGAACTTCGAGGCAATGCTAAAGTTTCTTCTGTTTGTCGACTCCTCTGGGTCACTCCTTCTTCTCAAGCTCTCAAGGTCATCTAGAAACCGATCAATTGACTCATCGTCCCTCTGCTTTCTCTTTTCTAATCGCATCATCGCTTGGTGACCCTTCATGCCTGACCCGAATCGATTCAGCAATATTTCGAAGATTTTGTCCGCGGTATCGCGTTCTTCTTCTTTCTTTGCAACCACGCATTTTAATGCCGTGCCTTCCAGGTTGCTGAGTATGGCTGTGCATGCTTGCCTTTCATCATTTAAGTTATCTTGCTCTAGATGTAATCTCATCACTTCCACCCACGTGTCAATGCATCCATCGGAGTCGTCTTTGAGTTCTTTTGGCTTCTTGAAAGTTTTTCTTGATTTTCCGTCTCTCCTATCGCTCGAGTCAGTGTTCCTCGTGGCGAAGGCCTCTAGAGTCTTGTTCATCATCTCCCAAGTGCTTGCCCACGTCATGGCATCCGGACCTGCGTTGCTGCTAGCTGTTGAGTCTCCCGGACCACTCGTCGTGTTTGATGTCCCATTTTTCATGATTGTTTTAGCAGCCGTTGGTGCTATGCTTATCGCATCCCGGTTTAAAGGCAACGGTGTCGATTGCCGTTTGTTCCTTTGTGGTTCCACGAAGTCCACTCTGGTGCCTTGCGTGCGATCCGCTGCCGGTCTTTCTTGTGAGGTAGAATTTCTCAAGATTGCATCCAACTTCGCCTGTATTGCACACGAACTTTCGGCCTGATTCCTGTTCATTGTGTCCATTCTCTTTTCCAGGCTACCTAATTGGCTGTTGACATCATCATATCGGTTTTTCAACTGTTGCATATCTCTTTTGATGTTCTTATCTCGTTCTTCATTGGTCCCAGTACTTTATTGAGGTTACTGGGTTAAATTGCTAGGTTGATCGAAACGATCCAACTTGTAAAACAGTATGGGTTTACTATTTAATTAATATAAAGGTTTGATCCAACTAATCTGGTGTCAAAGTCACTGTCTTTTTTCGTTTTATGGTTTTTGTTCCTTTTTCTATTCTTTTTTGGTTTTTGTTTCGCTTTTTGTCTTTTTGCTCGTGTTTTTGTTCGAAGGTTCACTCTAGTCCAGTTCAAATAATAATCCAATCGAGTAATGACAATCCAGTTCTCGGGAATACGCTTGTCTCTGTTTCAGATGGGACAGCTCTACTCTTGTTCTATTGTGACAGAAATTGCGAATAGCAATTTCCCACCGTTTTATCTAGCAACTTTCCCGCGATTATTACTCGATTGTTCTGATTTCTCGTTTTCGGTTTTCAGTTATCGCGAGAAAATTGTGCATGACAGGCTCCATTCGAATTTCTGAAAAAATAAATTTCACCCCAAAATTAAGTGCTCTTGCTTTTCTCAAGGTCAAACTTCCAAATATGACCGACTGGCACAACAACATACTTTGGAAACATTCATTATGACATTCATTTAGGTATGAAATTAGACTACACAATTAGTAGAATTTTTCAAGAAATGTCACTTTTTGAATTAGAAACACTACACCAACTAAAGAAAGAACACAAATATTACAATCACTCGCATTAGCAGTATTAAAAATACCCTAAGCAGGATATTTATTATCAGGAAATAGATCAAATTTTCTTGATTATGAAGGAAAGATTTTATGGTTTTATACTTGCACCAAAAAAGTATCACCGTTGTACGTTTTTGAAGATAAACGTTGTTACAAAAGAATACCCATACTCTACAAAAACAAAGTACATTTTGTTGACCCACTCTCAAGAAGAACATATTTTTGGGATACCGCAGTCCCATATGGATCAGAAAATAGTCACAATGTAGTACAGCTAAACCCTGACGAAGATAAATACTATCTATTAACACCATACCCTACATTAATGCAACCATTAAAAAAGTTTTCCCCAGAAAGCATAAGAGCCATTGCTCGAAACCCAAATATAGATCTACAATCCATTGGAATTTATTCTATATCTGATATACAACACCATATTAGAACACAACAATTCCAAGAACTACTCACACAAATGGATACTATACAAAGACAATCAATTGATCAAAATTTAAGAAAACTTGCAGAAACCGCAGGATTTGCAGACATATACACTCAAGATTACAGCGGATATTTTAAAGACATTAAAGACTATATATATTTAAACGGCAAAAAATACAGACCACAGGATATTTCACCCATAAATATTTTCAGTTTTGTAACCCTAAAAAACGAAATACTCGCTTTTCTAGGATGGCCCTACTACATCTTAGAAAGATTGACTATTTTATACGCTATGTTTAATTTTATAGGATTTCATTTCTCACTACTAAAAGGAATCTATAATACATTCGCTATACATACACAAGTTAACCGCCAAGCAAGTGTAGCACGCATATTATTTGCAGGATTTTTTGGAATATTCTCCTCATCCATAAACAAAATACTTTTAGACGCACAAATCAAATAATATAATACAAAACTAGCCACAAGACCAAATACATACGACGAAGAACACAATAATGTAGACACAGTCCCAACAGCACCACAAGTACCAGCCCTACCACAAAATCATCCATTATCCTTAGTTCCCAGAAATTTTCGAAATTTAGCAATCACAAATAACCCCAATTTTTGACCACATTCAATACACAGCCATATTCAACATATAACGACAAATCATTCACAAAATGATAGTACATACGAACAAATTATCGAACAACCCCACACCACCACTTTTCAATCTCAAAATAATCATTTTTTTTAGCCCACGATGAGCAGACAACTTGGATCCCTCCACCGCTCAAATTCCCACCCGGCAAATCTCCAAAACCCAGTCCCAATTATACCACTTTTTGCTTTCCCCCACCTGATTTTGTAATTAACATACCATCTAGCACGAGTTCAGACACTAACTCAGACGCTTCAGTTTTTCACACAATTTCACAATTTAACAATTCAGACCTTGAAACTCCCGACGAATTTGCCAACTCCGAACCCTCTCCTTCCACCTACTCCCAAACCAACCCCTTAAACTTTTCACAACCCCCTTTTAGACCCATCAACGCCAGTCAACCACTACCATCCCTTTCCACTCCCTCTCATGCATCCCAAGTTACCCCAACATATAGTTAATCCCTTTCTGACCGATCAGCCAACAATTCCCCAGATATCCCACAAATCTCCCCCGAATTAGAAAATTATATTACGCTCCAACAACAAATTATCCATCCCCATACTCTTACCATAAATCACCTATCATCCATGACAACATCATCCGGCCCACCAACACCAACACCACTATCAGACTATACCCAATCATTGGCCCAATCATCCACCTCCACAGAAACATCCACTAGCACTAACAGAGCTTATGGCACTTTCAAACGAAAATTTCCAAATCACCCATTCACAACCAGACCAGGCACAGCTAAAGAATATATTGATCACCCAAAACATAAAAATACTAATCAATTTCTCCAAACTAATATACCATCATTCCCTCAATACACATTGAATACACCTACTACTAATGACGACACCATAAATTTTGTTGACGAATACGTCTTAATGCCAACACTTCATTGGACATCATACTACCATTATACTAACCCTCTTTACCTACCACTTTATAACAACATAACTGATAATGAACAATGCAAAGATATGCTATACAGACTAACAAGAGCACTAACACTACGACAATTCACATACATAGGATTCAAAAAACTACTAAAAGAATTCACCGCACCCCGCGCTAACGACTGCACTATTGAATATTACGATCACAACATCATACGCCCTAACCAAGACCACTTTTTAGATAATGACCGCTTTGCTAACCCACAACTAACAGAGAAATTTTTCATCTCAACACCATATTTATTTACACTTAGTTTTTTTGACAAAAAACACGATCACATCATTTCCGAAGCCCTCATTGACACACAAGCCTATCAAAGCTTCCAAGATAAATTTAATTTATTTACACTAACCTTCCACTTTCTTACACCACAGGAACGAGATCTGCACTGCTCCCACGATATTATGTTACGCACTAAACAAACAGATACTTACACATATTATCGTTTTATACAAAATCACTTTGACCTACATACACCCTTACGACAACCCCACCATCGTTTTCAATTCATCAACTCAAAGTACACATCGCCGTTTTTTCTTAATTTCACTTATTGTATAAAAAATACTAACCTTCACGGCATCCTCCGTAATTACGACCCCGTCCACCAAATGTTTATATTTTGCCCCATCATCAACGCTTTTCAGGACAAAGAATCCCGACCCTTCCTCATCCCGCATGAATTCCTTCAACCCATTGAAATCCCCATTCTCGAATTCATCCATAACACTAAATATAATCATAAACTTTATAACCTAGTCCAATACACACCTCATGAGTTTGCAGTAGGCACCGAAGAACTAAATATCATCAAAGCACTTCAACTGCTTTGGCCACTGCTAGAAACTAAAAATATCATTCGTGTATTAGCTAAATTATTAACATCATCTGAACTAATCCAAGACCTCTTCCCCCATGGCTTTTTCCCCAAAGATTAGATAAGTATATTTCAATTACATTCACTAATAAATATAAAAATTACTAACCATTCTTTATAATGTTCCATTTCATTTTTTTAGCCTTCTCATCACCATCATCTGCAAAATGAAAAAATACCAAAAAAAATAAAAACTTTTAGAAACTACAATTCATTAAACTTATTTGCTAAAACAATTTAAATAATCTAAACCATTTGCACTATACGATGTCTTAAAATTCATACAAAAGTAATAAATTAATCTATAAGTTTTTCCCCACTAAGCAGTAAACTTACATACGATGAAAATTTATAATTTCATATTTCCCCAAATGTAGCAAAATTAAAATTCAAGTAGTAAATTTATAAATTGTGAAAGCAGTACTAACCTTTTCATTCATTCGCACAAGAATTCTATCCATACTCGCACAGCTCGCCCACGAAGAATTGTTTAAAACAATGATTTTATGTTCCAAGTTTTCAATAACAACAACTCTAACTAATGATAACAAGTTTCCAACTTTCCTTTAACCCGGTTGGAATGGAGTTATACACTATACTAACCTAACCAACGCAAATGACTAAACACCACAAATCATAAAATAACAGCATGAATAAGAAAAGAACACCAACGGTACCCAAACCGGATTAACCCAGCTTAAAACTGGATAATTTATTCTTTTGAAGACTATTATAAAGTCAACGAAAGAAATAATAAGACACAAAAAAGTCGAAAGACAAACCCATACCAAAAACAATTTGATTTTTGATAAAAGGACACCACCATAAACAACATAAGAAAGCCCAGAAAAAACCACCATGTAATGATAACACAAAACAGGACCCCTCAAAGAAACAGCACGAAATCATAATCCCACTCCTGGCCTTACCCACCAGAGAGGACGTCCTGAGCATGCTCTATAGCCGGCCTAACTCACCGCGCTACACCACGCTTTGTGACCACACTTTTGGTTTTTAATAAGAGGTACTCAAGGGTGAGTAACTCTTCAAAATAACTGAACTAAAATAAAAAGCTTTTGTGAAAACAATTAACCAAGATCATAAGAGTACGACTTGACTTCGCAGCAAAGGACTTCATTGAACCAGACCAATGACCACCTCGATGTTCAAGTATACGTACAGATCCGAGTAACAAGGCATCCCTTCCAAACACGAAATTCACGCCATTCCCAGACAAGGTTGATCACAAACAACCCACCACAAATGCAAGCAGAAATGACATAGCAGAGCATTTTGGAATCTGAAATCTAAAACGATTTCATTCATTGGGGATCACATTCGTTGTTGAACGACAAAGAAGAATAACTTCATATCCCTAATTCCAGCGTCCTGGACCTTCTTTAAGACATTGGTTCTAGTCAAAGACCTCTTTTCTCCAGGAAACAGGGAAAAAAGAAAATGATGTTCGCCACATACCAACGTTCATCATCCATCCTTCAATTGCAGAAGAAAAGAGATAAACACAAAAAGTGTGTAATTCCCGGATGGGTGGAACCTGATCTAAACTATGTTTCATTATTTATAATTTAGACATTTAACCATTGTGAAGTATTTAATATTAACCAATCACAATCCATCTTACTAACAACCCATTTATTTGTAAGTGCTGAAATTACTTGTAATTTCAGCACCAGAGAGCATTGAATTTAACTTAGAAAATAGTTGCCTCTCCCGAGTACTTCAGCAGCCGCAACAATAACAGTATACTCTAGATCTATTGAGCCTAGCAGAGACTAGTTAAACACCCTGAGACTAGTAGTAATAAGAGTAAGATTAGGATCGGTTAGGATCGGTATTAGACTAAGAAGTTGCACGAATCTATCCGGCCGAAAATAAGATAGCGTGACGAGCAGACGATGTACGCTATCCGAAATTACTCTATGAGATAAGCAACCCATACTTAACTCAATTTTTAATAAAACCATCTGGAAAAAAAAACTTTAAACCCAGAATATCATTGAGTTAAAGTAGAAAAAATAATAGAACTAATTCTGCGCGACTCCACGCTTCATTTTCGGTTCTGCGTTATAAGTTTGATTTATTTTATCTTTAATGGTTTTATTCAACAAATTTTTGTTGATGGCTTTCAAATGAATCTTTAGAATTGACTAAGTTTCCTCTGTCGACCAGTGTTTTGAGTATTTTGTGACAGTATCTTTCCATTGGCTTCCTGAATAAAAATTTCTCGTTAAACCAAAAAATCTGCAGCTATTTTGTTTATTTTACAAAGTGGATTTTTCAGTTGTTTCAAAAACTCTTTAAGTGCATCAGCTACTGATTGTTTTTTTTTTGAGAATAGCTTCCTTTTTTTTGAAAACAAAGTTTTTCCTTTAAAACGTTTGACGCAGTTCTTCGCAATAATTTTCTAGCATTTATTCTCTAAATACCGGTAGAAGTGATTTTAGCTGGTAGTTTGTGAGTGAGCCGATTTTTCCGGCACTCTTTTTTGGTAAAATTTTAGCAGTATTCAAAAGCTTCGGATAAACATCTTCCTTAATAAATTCTTTTAAGAAAAACTGTTAAACTGAACAATTTTCAGGGTTAACTATTTCTATGAGTCCGTAGCAATCAAGACTTTTAATTCCTGCAAACGCTGAATGGTTTCAAAATTTTCTGTCACTTTAGAGAGATAGCTTTTAATCATTGCAATTTTCATCCTACAAAATTGCTTTGTGTTGTATCAGTTAACTTTGGTCCAATTGGGTCAAGTTAACTGAAAGTACCAATAAAATGGATCAAACTTAAACAGCAATTTAAAAAAAAAATGCTCAAAATGAGTTGATCATATTTACTTTTATATTCCGTTACTTTCACGCTGTTGACAAACTCGAATATAAATTTTGTTTCTTTTAAAATATCAAAGTATTTAGTCAGCAAGTTTTTTTTAAGTAAAAAAGTTTTGTTGCGCTGCCTTCGATATAAAACGTAGTAGGTTTTTGTAAAAAAAATTATTTAATTTATGTTTTTTTTGGGTAGGGGTGGGTTGAAGTGAGGTATTGCAGAGCTGTCAATTGCTATTCCTATTTTTCCGAACACTTTTTTCTTAGAATCGAGAAAACTGTTCAGACTCAAGTTCAGCTGAGTGTGAACCTAGCGGAGAACAGATACACAAATTTTTTTATCATATTTTCTTTGTTTGTTCATCATATTAAACAGTTGCTGCATCTTTACCCTTATGAAACAAGGAACACAAGTGGGTGTGTTGAGAAAAATATATCTTATCTGTTGACTGACCATGTTAATTTTTTTTATTTGCATAATGACTACGCCCTTATTTTAGAAAAAAAAACTATTCTAACGAGGGAAGTGGAAAAGAGCCAAAATGTTATTTAATCTGCTTCAATAGCATTTTACAATCTGTGAACGTACAAGCTCCTGAGTTTTTAACCGAACTAGAAATGCTGAACTAGAACTTTCAATCAGTTTTTATTAATTGGAACAAAGTGTAAAAGAAGAAGAAAAAAAGAAAATTTGAGTTTTTCTACAATCCTAGCCTCATTGAAGCTACAAAAAATGGCATTGTGAAATTATATAAGTCAGAAAAGATTTTTATTCAAGCTTTGAATTCTGTTCACAAATCCACATTTGATCTTTACAGATGACGTTTATTTTGAACCACTCGTAAGTCACGAAATCCTCAGGGTTCTCATATGGAATATCCAGAGTCCAGCCTTCAGATCCAATTTTTAAAAGATACGGAAAACCGGGACGAGGAGCGGAGGGTCCCATCATGTATATAAACCTCTTAAGGGGTCCCGGACCGAATCCTAACTTCGAGATGATATTCACCTGGCACTCCCGATGAAAAAACGACCAAATTAAGTTCAACTTCTTGTTATTATCATCGTCGTCATAATTTAGTAAATTACTTGTATATTCGACTGGCGTTAGATTCATTAATCTGAAACCCATTAGTTCGTACATTGCACATTGTCGATGACAACATTCTTCCCAGTCCGAATAGAGATTGTGTTTCCGATAAATCCACCGTAACTCTTTTCTGCAGCTGGTATCAGCATTGGTGGCTAATTTGTTGTAAGCCTCATAGTTGTTAAGTGATGCCCAGAATCCAGTGGCGGTAGCTGATTCAATTGCGTGTAAATGTCCCTCGTCTTCACCTTCAAACGAGTCCAAACAATAGAACTGGCTATGTTTCAAGCAGTTGTGCCAAATTTGAGGCAAATTGGAACGTGGAAAATGTACAGGTATAATAAATGATTGTGAAGTCCAGTTAAAGGTTGTCTTGGGCTCAATTACAACATCTGTCGCACCTACAAAACAAACCAAATTTAGGAAAAAACAGGTCAGTGAAAATTTGAATATCGATATTGAAATATTCGTCATTCCTAATTGGTTGATTTGATGCCGCGAAATAGGAAAAAACCATGTGCTTGTTTATGTATTTTTGTCACATTGGTAGTTCAAACGGAAAATTTGATTGATTTAGTTGCAAAGCAGGTTGTTTATTATTTGTCGACATTTGATTTCGGGTTAAAATTGGACCGAAGTCGTGATCGATTGATAAAAACATTTGCGTGATGTTTTCGGGGGGCAAACAAAAACCTTGATCCTAACTGTGCATACTTGCATAACATGAAATCAATTTACTATCCACTTCCTGTGAAAAGTATGAACACATTTTATGAACACAAAAACCCGCTCTTTCTTAACCCCGCAGTGCAGTTCCATGAACAAAAAGCGAATAATTTTGAGTTTTTTTGGCATTTTCTATAAGAGAGAAATATAATCGACTATAATCAATTAAAATGGAATATGTTGCTATTATTTAACAAAGCATTGATATCCATTGCAAATAAAATTTAAACTTTTTTTTCCATTTTTTTGAGATGCGATTTTTCGCGCAAGTAGAGTCCTTTCTACATTTTAAAATAAAGCTGTTTACTTGTTGTTTTTACGAAACCATCATTTAAGTTATTTTTTATGTTACTAAATTACTCAACTTTGTTTTTTTTCATGAATGTTTCGTATAATGTTTAGAAATATGGCGAGAGCGGAATGAAACTGTAGGTGCGTTAGTCCCCCTTCTGTTAACCCCCATTCCCCTAACATTTGCACCCTTGTCCCCTTTCAACACCCTTCCCCCAAGTTTGCCCCTTTTTCCCTTATCCCCGCCATTCCCCCTGTGAACAACCTTCCCCCTGTAAACCAACGATTCCCACATGAATCAAAACAAAAATAAAGTGGGAAAATCTTTCTTAATTGATTTGAAATTGATTACAATTAATTTGAAAATTGAGAAAAAGGGACTATAATCATTTTTATATTCCAGTCTTTCGTCTGAGGGCAACATAGGAATCCGTCATCTTAATGATGTTTTAGATCACAAAAATTCAATAAAAATGATTTCTTTTCACCGTTGCCTCACATTCTCATTTAAATGAGCTGAATTTTCAGAAATTTTTTTTTCCACGAAATCCTTACTAGAATAGCCCCGAAAGGTCGCAGTTTAGCTATGCAACGTTTTCGGAATTACAAATGGATCAGTGCTGGAAAATAACGATCAATGGTTACTCTAGAAAAGGCGATAAATAACGATGGTAGTTCAACCCGTGAGTTTTCTTGAAAAAAAAGATGGAATTGCCGTTAAAGATAATGATTGAATTTTTTATATTAGCGAATGATTAAAATGAAGAATTGAATGATTGAAAAGTGAAATTGAATGAAGTGATAAAATTATGAAGTAATAAACTGATGAATAACTAAAATGAATAACTATGCCCTAGTAATTGACCTAATAAATTCCCTAGTAAATGCATAGTAATAACAGTTAATAATAAGTAGGCAATAATGATCGATTAGATTAAGTTGAGTCTCAAAAAAACCTTTTTTTACAGTTTTAGGAAGAAGTTATGAACCCCTCTTTTAATATTTTGCATTTTGATCAATGAATTACAAAAGAGAAACTCAATAAAAAGTTTTTTGCCATTATAACAATCATTAGTTTAGATTAAAGATTTTTGAATCATTTTCACAGGAAAAATTTACGACCAAATGAACTCAATTGTTGCTTGCGTTGGTGTTTTCATTAATCGTAACTGAACAAAAGCTCAACTGAATTTTACTTCATTTAAAACCTTCAATCTATAAACAGAAACTGCGTACTTTTTGCTTTGAGTTTTCTTGGTTTTTTTTCAAAAATTTTTGAGTTTCTCAAAATTTTTTGTTTCATATCAACATTGCATGCCACAAAATTTTTCTGATTTTCCATTCTGATTTAAATATATTAGTTAGATTTTAAAACTATTTGCCTCCTCGTGGTGCTTTTGTAAGCCATTTATACTAGAATGGTGCTCAGCCTATAGTCGATCATCTTGTATTCCATGAATATAATTTCTTGCAAAGACTAATATGCAGGAATGAAGTATATCTTCTCAATATGGGAATTCAGTTCCTTGCCGTTTTATGTATAATTAATTACAACTTGGCTTCTTAAAACGGCACAATGATTGCCATGTTTTGATAAATTTAAGTTGGTTAATCTCTGCCACTTTCACGACGTGCAGATCACTCGTTTCTATGCAGTGAAGTCCTTTTAGAAAGTTGCAGTAGTTTTTGTAAAAATATACGAATTCAGAAATCTAAAAAACGCTAAAAAGTTTTTTGCTGGGAGATTTCAATTTACTTTTAAAGATTCCAAAAATTGAATGAAAATAAAAGAAAGTAGTAATACAAAAATCTGAAAATTTGGGCGAATGTTTTTGCTTAATGAAACTAAACCTATTTGCTGTTGCGAGGGGAAATCAACCAAACAGTTTTTTATATCTTTAATTAAGTTTAAGATCTATTTAAATTTCGAAGACTCTGAAATCAACCAATCAGAATTGAGCGTTTGTTAAAAAAAAATTTTGAAACAATTTTCATATTAACCAATCTGAACCAAACTTCCAACGCAATCTTTTTAAAAATAATTTCAGTGGATTTTTTTGATCACAATAAAGTTTCTATGTGTACGGAATTTCGAAACGAACAATCCGTTTTAAATAGTCGAATTTTTAATAGAAAAATAGTCATCTCCCATTTTCATATGAAAGTGATAAAATGCATGTATAGACGAGAGGAGGTTTTGAAGATAAATTATTTTTTACAACTTCTACCCTTGATTCAAAAAAAAATAGATCACTTTTTGCAATTCGTTCTAAAATAAACCAGTGACAAAAAATGACAAAGTTGACACATTTATTGTCTTTTCTGTGTTATATTGTGGCATCTACAACATGAATTCTAACTTTCGAAAATATATAAAAATGTTTGCTAAAAGATTGTGAATCTGTTTGAGAATCCAGTTCAAAGTAGTATTTTATTTATTAGTCGTGTTTTGTTTTCTGAGCTTTCCATCAATTTACTGGTCAACAATTCAATCTGAGTCTATTCTCGTTAATAAAAATTTATTTCGTTTATAAATCTAGCAGTAGTATTCTTTTTGAAACCTTCTGTATATCGTTTTCGAAAACTTATTGAGTTGCTCGCGTTCATTTAGGACCAAAAACGGATACGTTTTCTATCAACGGCAAAATCTAACATCAATCCAACTTATTACAAAGTCAACCAATCAGAGTCAATCTTTAATATAAAAAAGAGAAATTTTTTATGTATTTGAAAATAATGAAAAAATTCAACCAATCAGAAATAAACAGTAAAAAATTTTGTAATTTTTCTCATCAAGGTGATGAGATTGAAGAACTTTTTTTGATTAATGACAGAATATATTTCCAAATGTTCAAAGTCTAAACAAAGCATACTCAGCTATAGTTGTTAACAGGGACAGCACACGAGAAAATTTTTCAGTTTAATTTCAAAACTCCTAGTATTCAGTTGATATTAAGATTTTCTCAGCTTCCTTGAAGAAAAAGAGTGAAACCTATACATTTTATGGAAGTCTGTCCAAAATTTGGGCACAAAAACAAAAAAAAAGATTGAATTACTCGTTCAATTTCAGATTGCTACCAATCCTGTCAACATTCTTATAAGGCATTTCAGATTGGCAAGACCTCGAGAGTGAGAGAATCGTAGAATGTAGACAAAATTTTGTTATGCTGAGAAACAATCGAGATGAAGATACGGTTCTTACTATGAATCAAACAAGTAAAATTTTTCGCAAGAACTATTTCAAATACAGAAAAACTGTTCTTTTTTCCAGAAAATTTTTAATTCAAAAGACTACTTTAGTTAACATGCTTGCAATTTGTTAACTAGCACCTTGTTCACAAGCATTGAGAATCGAAGAATGTCTACTTCCAATATAGTGCATGATACAACTCAAACTCAAACGGTTAGTGATAGAATGTACAGGAAAGAAAGTTTTTTAATTCAACAGGTCGAATTTGTTTTTTTTTGAGGACGAAGAAATCGTGGAACTTGATAGAAAATGTGACAAAAAACACGAAATTTAACTGAAATATGTATTAATTTTGATTGATTCAGCTGTTCTGTTGTGTATTCTGAAAAAAACTTTCTCTAACTTTGAAATAATTGAAACTTGCTCAGCATCTACTGCAAACGAGAATCGCTTAAGCCAGTATATTGTCCTAGCACAATCAAAAGGCCTAACCACTTTGTGCACAATCATGATAACCAAAAAGCTATCAATAATTTCCATTAGTTCAAACTTTTTGAATTTTCGAATTCTGTCAAGCTATTTTTAGTCGTTTTTTTGAATGGATACAAGTTTTTGATTAAAACTTAAATAATGCCATCTAGTGTTTTTTCCGGAGAACCCGTTCCTTGGAAAAGTTTGCATTTTTTTGGCTGCTTTCAAACGTAGTTTAAAAGTAACTGCTCAGCAAATTGATAGAAAGTGTTTCTCTGTTTGATTGAATAATGCATGAGTACAATCTTTGTTTTTACAAAAAGTATTCCACAACTGATGTTCCTTAAGTGTATTCCATATCCTCTATTCCATGTTGAGCTGCTCAAATAAGCTGATTTAGGTTTTCAATGTTTGATTAAACGATACTTGATTGGACTAATCGCTTGTACAAAATGAATTCCACAGTTGGACCTTCATTAGCTAGACAAGATTTCTCATACTGCTCATTTCTGCTCTTACTTACTCTCAGAGTGATTTCACTTTATTTTCTTCTGCTGACTAGTGCGTTCTTTTAAAGATGACCAATCACGAAAATTATGCAGGGGAAAAATCAACTTCAAACGATGCTTCCAATTTTCAAGAAAACTAAATTTGAACGAATCGAGAACCATCAACAATTATGTTTAAGTGAAAAAGAAGATTTTGCAACATCGGCAATCAGATTCATTGATACTTAAAAAGCTGAGAACCTTGAAATCGTTTCTACGCTGGAACTCAAATTCGATAAATAGTCAACTATGGACCAGAAGCTCGCCAACTGATATGAATTGCATCCTACACTAGATGACGAAGGTTTCTCACAATCAAGAAACACACTAGTCACCATACCTACAAGCCAATGTTTCTTCGCTGCGAAGGAGAATGAAGCTATGGATGTTTTTGTGCTTTGTTATTGAATTAATCTTCCTTCCGAGCCAGGTTTTTGTTCACTGGTGCCAAATATAATAAACAGAAAGATTTATCAAAAATTGAAAGTGAAGTAAAAAGAGTTAGCCTTCAAAATCTCAAGTAGCCACTTCGGCCTCATCGGTGTCAAATACATGGAGTAGCTGAGCTTTTTTCTCTTGAGAAGTTCAATAGGATTAAAAGATTTCGAAATCCCACAGACGTTTAGACTTGAGTTTGATCAAAAGACTAGCAAAAAATGATTTTTTTAATTAATTTTTTTTTGATAGGTTGAAATCGAAAATGTTCAAAAATCAACCTAACGGAAGATCCATTCTGATTTGTTCATTTAACAATGATTGAAAAATCCGTAATAAAAAATATTCGAGTCTGACTGGTTGACTTTTCCTAAGCAACAGCGATATGAAAAAATCATTTTGATTAAATTTTACAATAAAAGAGATCGTTTAAAACTATATACAACTACATTCTTTTGTTTTCAATCAGTTTTTGGAACACTTTCAATTAGGTATACATCTCTTTGCACATTTTAAAAGTCTCATGTTTCGTAAAACACGTAAAAAAGCTATGAAAAATTTTAGTTGTATTCACTCAATAGAGGCGAGTGAATTGCTTGTCGTAGATGAAGCAGACCTTACACAATTAAAGGTACAATAAAACATCGTAAACGCTGTACTGTTTTAAAGTGTCCAGTTTTTTACATATAACGACAAAGAATTCAATTTCAGTGTTAAGAAAAAGCACTCCACTCCTGTTTACTCATCTTGTTGAAGTTGTGTTCTTCGCAGTAACCAAGGTTATTGAACCTGCGCTGAAGAATTTCCAAACAAGATTGAAATATACATTCATCACGGGAAGTAAATAGATTTTAAAATTCGAATTAGAGTAAATAAATCAGTGGGTGAAATCAGCATAATTTATCAAATAAATCGAGGAATAAAAAATGAAAACACTCAAGAACTTTTCAAACATCAAAAAAACCCAAAGCAAAAACTATGCCTTGAACGTCCTGAGAGTAATGAAAATAAAAAATTGAACAATCACTTAAGCTTTTGTTCATGGTTTATGGTTGGGGGAAAACGCAGTAATCGAAATTAAATATTCAAATCGAGATTAAATCAGATATTCCTGAGAAAATGATCAAAATATGTTTGATAATTGCAATGGTAGCAAGCTTAGACCTTTTGCATGTGTTTTAGATCTTGTTATTTTAAATGGTTTTTTTTCAAATTGATCAAAATACATTCAAAATAAAATTTTTAACCACGATTTTATGTTACCTGTAGAAGAATATACTTATAGAAGTAGTTTGCAATGTATAATATATAATTCTTAATTAAATTTAAACACTTTTGTAGAGATACCATAGTTCGAGCCTGGCGCATTATATCTTTTTTATTCATTTTGCAATTTGATCGAAAGAATTTTTGATTGTAGCTAGTTAACATCGAAGTTAACTAAAACAGAAAAAAATCAGTTGTCTGACATGTTTGTCATGTTTTGTCAATTTTGAAACCTGAGGATGAAGAAACTCGACTCAACTTGCCTGATACTGCCTGCCCAGACCACTTGACTTAAGTTGCAGTCGGATAAATAAGGGAATTTGGGAATTTGGGGAATTTTTTTAAAACAGTTTTCGATTTTTTGAGTGATTTTTAGGACCTGAAAATTACCATTAACGAAGAACTCTTACAGAATTTACGGTTCGAGGGTTCGAGTCTAAAGTTTATCGAAATAATTGATCTTGGAACCTTGTCTAAGTTACGATATTCTGGATTTTCATTACGTTCACAATTATACCAAAAACTTGTGGTATCGAGAAAAAATTTTCACTTGGAGCTTGCTCTGTTACGGGATACACAATACCACCTCGATTGTAGTTTTATAGCAAAGAGTAGTTTCAATGCAAAACTAGGAGAGTCTTATGATTTTTGATGATTTTGGAGTTTTTTGGCTCGCTCGCGCGTCTAACCAACTTCACTCTCGAGTCCCAACAGCTACACTCTCAAGTAGACCCAACCGAGAAGAATCTTATCTTGTGCACTCGCGAGTTTCTACAGTTGCCCTCCACTCACGCACTCACGCACAAGTTGTCTATAACTAGTCAATACCTTATAAATAGAACCTGGTTATGAGAAACTGGTTTGCTACCATGCATGTACTCCAGGTGTTTGCTCCACTTCCTTCGGTTGATACTGATTTTCTTGTTCGTCCTCACTCCCAGACGACGATCGAATCAGTAATATGCTCTCAGACCAAACTTCAGAACACCTAGAAATTCGTCGTCATAAAAGTGCAATCAAAACTGGTTCGCAGACAAACTATTTTCAGCGGTCAAATTGTGCTGCCCATATTGGGCGCTAAAATGTGCGCCTAAATCTCCACAAATCGTAACACAAATCAGATTTCAAACAATTGAATTAATGAGCACTTTCTCGGCAAAATAACTCTGGAAATCCATATTTTAAACATTTTTTAAACATATTTTTTAAACATACTTTTTACCACTGGCTTACATGTTTAAATTTTAGGGTTTGGGGGCATTCGAACCCACGCCATCTGACAGGTCTGTATAGTCGGTACGTTGGCTTAGTCCGCTCGGCCAACTGTTCTTAAATGCATTAATATTTTGGTCCATTTTGTTGTGTCATTATTTGCCTTGCAACACCAACCGTATATGGTTTTCACCACTTTAGTAGCTTATATTGAAATCTATTTAGTCCATCTGATTGTTTCCCGATCTTCTTTTTAAAACATAATTGAGAATCCGTTTGAATCACAATTCTTACATCGTGAAAACGAATGGTTGCTCTATAAAAAACTATCCATGATTGAAAATTCTCAGAGTAATCGTTTCTGTTCCATGGAGAAATTTAAACAAAAAAAAGGTTCGTTTATTAAATTTCGGATTTGGCAAAAGACTTTAAATAGAATGAGGGTGAATCATTGTATATCTTCTCCTTTTTTTTGAACCTGAAACAGATCTCCTTTGGTTTGCGTTGTCATATTCTTGACTTTCTCTTCCATTGCATTAGCTTCCAAACATTCGTTGCCCTGTAGTTTCGTAAAATTCAGTTCTTTTTGCTTTTCAGAGTTTTGATTTTTATGGGAATTGCCAAATAAAATTGTTTTATCCGATTATTGAAAATGTATGCAAGCTATGTTCGTGATAAAGAATTCAGTTTTTGCATACTTTGTAGAAAATAAATTCGCCCTTAATGTCAAATCTAGGCCTTGAACAAGTGGCTTACTGCACTGAAGTTTTAATAAAGCACATGCATGTTCGGGAAAATTGATAAAAATTAAATATAAAGTTGAAAAAGATAGGAAAATATTTCTTTTTGCTTGAAACGTTATGCATGACTTCCATGCTTTAAAAAGAATGCATGTTTTAAGAAGTATGCAAGACAACTCTGCTGCCTACATTTCGTTATGTCGTCAACTCTATCAAACCTAAAAAATAATTGGAAGAAGTAGTCAAATGTTTCGTTAAACACCCAATCTTATACCACACACAAGAATAAATTGTTTTGTTTTCTTAAGGAGTGTGAACAAAGGTTCCTTACGAGGTCAAATTGTGCATTTTGCGAAATGAAAGCGGGATTTCGCAACAAGCCAAACTCAAATTTGTCGCGGAATCCTTGATTGTAAAGTTTGCATATTGTTATACTTATATGTATTTAGCGGTTCAAAATTGTTTTTGAGTAAAAAAAAATCAGTTTGACGAGTCATCTCATATAGCTTTGGCGTGTTGTATGTGTGACTCAGTTTTATAATTTTTTCAAAAATCAGTCAAAAACTAACTTTCAAAAGTTTGTAGTTACTTCAGTAAACGTATGTAGTGAAACTAAAAACTTCGTTTACGAACTTCCGTTAATGCGCCTTGCGTTTGCGGAGAACTTTTTTTATGGTTATACAAAAATTTATGAATTAATAATGAAAAAAATGGAAATTTTTTTGTAGGAAAAAAATATCTACAACTTTCTTTTCAACAAAGTGACTATCCTACAACTTTCTCATTAGAAAAAAAGCGTCTACTTAACAATCTCCTCTCACTTTTAAAAAAGTGGGGGGGGGGGAGACTTTTATGTAGATTACTAGGGTAGATTTTTGAGTAATCAGAATGCAGCCAAATTGGAATTCGCAACAGAAAGCTCTCAGCTATTTTAACCGTGCTCATTCACAAGGGGTGGAGATTATTAAGTACATACAATGAGGGGCGAGAGACTACATTCAGTCCATTCCAATTGGGCTGCTTCTCCTGTGAAAACCAATGGGAGATTTGTATGTTTCGAGATTTGTCTCACGACTTTTGTCCTTACTCTCACCATTATAAGAGAAAGTTTTTCTATTTCCTACCCGTGCAAAACTGTTGCGCTTGTTGAGTTACTATTATCTCTTTTTGTGATTATTTTAAGGCTCGGTGAACATAGCCGCATTTTCTTGATTTTTTCTATCTAAACTGTGCGCATAACGTGTGCGGGGTTGGTTTTTTCATCAGACAAATATAGACTTTATGACTAGCCAATTTTGACGGAAAACTATTCTTGCCTTGAATTTGACTTTGATTATTAGTTTACCTGTGATCATTTTTCGTAGTGTTTTGAGGGTTTATGGATTGGCATTTTGGCCAACTTGCGACAATTAATGAATGATATATTTCGCGCTGTTAAAGCGTAAGCAGAGATTTAACCAGTCATAGAAAGCGCTCCCAATTGGTTGAAAGAAACTTATTTGCCATTATTGATTTGTTACCATTACCGAAGCTTATGACTTTGTACTTAATACGATGTTTGGGGTATGACTTTCACAAAAAAACCTCAAATTAAAAAGAAGTTCAATTTACTTTTTTACATATAATTTTTTCTTGTTATCACTGCTTCATAGACTTTAAAAAGCAGTCGAAAAATTCAGGGCTTCGACCTGATACGAGCAGTCTTGTTTGCGTTCGAAATCAGATATCGATTTAATGTGACGTTTATATAGACTGAATACGAGTTTGACTTGAGGCATTTGTATAATTACTGCAGAATGGCGGTTTGATACATTTGGTTGCTCAAATAAAACTTTCAATATGTTATTTGAATCAAGACTTTAAAAATGCTGAAACAAAATCTTTCAATAAATTTTAAATTTGCCGTGACTCTATTAGGGTCCACAATGGTGGAAACGAAAAAAACTTTTTGATGAAATTTTATTTAGAAAGTTCTCAAAAGCTGGCAAAAAAACTGTTTGAATCTTGTACAACGTAATTGACTCAAATTCATACCATTACAGGTGTAAATGTATATCGAGTTATATGTACAAATTTTGTTAATTATTTTGATTGTTTTTGACAATTTGTCAGATGCTTTAAAACGACTATCGATAATGGGGCTTCAGGTTGCTGTTCTTTTCTATAATGAATATTTACACAAGGACTAAAAGTCTGCGAAAAGTTGTTTCACAACAGCTTGGTCTCAAATTTTTACTGATCCAGCCAAATTCATTGCGGTGTTTTTCACGCAAATGTCATAAGCATTCTACAAAGCCGTTTGAAGAGGAATGTAAATTCAACAACATTAAAATGAACGACGCTTCTTCTGGAATTGCTTAATGATTACTGCTGCTTTAGCAAGTTTGGGTGACACGTTGGATTTTGGATAAACTAGTTTTGAGGACTATGTTGTAACTAGTAGATGCAAATTCAACCGTGTCAATATTATCAAATACACGCTACAAGTGCCCTCGATTACTTTCAGAATCAAAAAGGTTTTATGTTGTGTAGGCTATGAGGAAAAATGAGGCTATGAGCTAATATTCGACCCCCTGACGACCCAAAGAGTCTCCCTTTGTACATTTTTGAGATATTAATTTTTGAAGGACACTAGCAGTTTTCTAAAGGCGCCTTTGGCGTCAATATATGCTTATTTTGAGTGGGGAGCTCGCAAGAAATAACTCAATTTTGTGCCATTTTGTGTCATGAAAAAAGATAGACAAAATTGTTTCAGTTTTTTTTGGAAAATCCGTCCCCCATACTCAAAAAAATCCTAGATCTGCCCCTGATTGTCACTAAAAAACCTTTGCTGCTAGAATTGATCTTCGGTGGCCTTCTTTGAAACAAAATTTTGCCAGCTTACTCTTATAAAAGTTGCAGGAAATAGGTGTTCGTTGATAAAACACAATGGTATTTCGAAGAGGAAGGGAATCGGTTTTGTAATAAAATCTCAGGTTTTGAGAAAACAATTTTGTAACCAACTAGACAAGGATAACATCAAAATTTAGATCACTCTTATACTAGGAAAATGTATACTGACAATCAAAAAAGTTTGAATACGAATACAGTTTTCAACAGTGTATCGATTCATATTCAAACCATTGATTTTTGACTTTAATGATATCGTTTCCTTTGTGATTCATGATTTTTCTTTTCAAGCTTCGATTGCTGTTCAATACGAAGACATTCTGTGCACTGAATAGGCCAACAATTTTGTGTCTGTATGTTCCTGGATTCCAGAGACAAGTCTTTAAACATGGTAGAATTTTGTCGAAATGATCAAAGGGAAAGAAAGAACAAAATAAGAAAAATGGGAGCGTCCTTGCCACGGAATCCGGTTAAAATTCACAAAATACACAGTTTGGACTCGTAATGTTAGTTTTTCGGGCAGTGTTTACTTACGCCCATCTTACAATTGCGACTATTTGAACGGTAGATTTGGCCAAACATTAGACTTCAATTAGTGTGGAGAAGATCCAAAAAAAATAATGGAATAAATTGCAATTACTCGCTGAGAAGTGATAGTATTCTTTAAGATGCGCCATGTTTTCAATTTTATCAGACTGTTATTTGGCAGCGCATACAGAATAGATCCTAATTAGCCACACCGAGGGACCGTGGATTCTAATCGATTATAATGGATTCCCGAGATAAAAAAATCCATCATAGTCCATAATCCATCAAAATTTAAAATTCCGACCACAAAATCGAATATACTGTCATTAAAATTGATTAATTTTTTGAACAAAAATTGATCCATTGTAATCCATTTTTTCGGCAAGGAAATCTATTATTTTTGCCAAGATAGTCCGATATGATCGATTATTTTTGAAATTAGAATCTAATATAATCGATTGTAGTCCATTTTGTTTTTAGAACTAAATACATTTTTTTGTAGAAATTTGTCCCCCTCAAGTTTTTTTTACCTCTTCCTCAACGGGTGAAAGTAAAGGGGGAGGGGTAAACTGAGATGAGACAAGAAAAGATAAAAATTTTAATGTGAAATGTAGCGTTTTATGAAACGTAATACTCACGGGGAAAACATAATTGTACACGACAACAACAGGGTCAGAAAGTGACAATCACCATGTAAAGCATCGAAAACTCTAAAATGTAATTATAGCAAAAACAAAGCCTTGTAATTTTTGAATTTATTAGGTATCAGTGATTTAACAAAAGGACTAGTGTTCGTAAAAAAAAACATTTTGGTATTGACTATATCGTTGTATTTATCTTAAACTTTTCTTCTTTTTTGAATATGAATTGAATACAACGAATAAAAAATGTTTAAGAAAAAAGTTGAATTAGTACTTATAATTTCATTGGTTGGAAAACTAAACAACAGGTTCAGAAGTCGATATTGACAATCTAAAGCCGCGTGTCTCGATGTTCTTATATGAAAAAAAGCATCTGAGAAAAAAATCACAACAAAAGAAATAATTTTTTTTTCAAACACTCTGAAAAAACTTTTAACAAAGAGACAAGTCTGGACTAATTGAAACAGTACGGTGTTGGCCTGTTCGATTTATTTATCACAAAGCAGCAGCACAGAAGCAAAATACAAAATTGATCACACATTACGAAAAATTTTGAAGTTTTGTCTGACCGAGTAGATCATAAAAAGTTTGGCTTCTTTGTTATAAATAGTGCCTCGTTTTCTAATGATACTTCTTGTCAAAAGCTTTTCAATTTTAATCAGGTTCAGGGGTCATTAATTGAAACATTGTTTAGGGAGAAATATGACCCCAATTAGCAAAAATCTGGGTTTGGTTACATTGAGGCAAATTTGCAACCCATAGGTTATTTTTTTAATATAGTGACCAAAAAATGGAAGATTTTAAACCAATTAGAACTGCCAGACGCTCCTATTTGTTTTTTCCACAGAAAAAAGAAGTCGCAAATAGTAGAAAAAGAGTTATAGCAGGCAGCAAACTTTGCTGAAAAAATTTTGCAAGAGCTGAAAAATGTTTTTTTTTTCGTTTTTTTTTAATATCAAAAATCATGATTTATTAACTTTTTTTGAACATCGTTCGATCTAGGAAAATGTAAAAATTTGTCTATCTGCTTGTTTTACTAGCTGTCAATTTTATTCCATTTTTTGTTCAATTTTTCTATTAATTTTTTGGCCTGGATTTATTTGATTAACTAGCTGTATTCGCCACTTTGATGAGACTTAGTTGAATTTTGTATAAAAACATTTGCTGTCTATGGCAAACGAAACTCCAGCTTGCCTGCAACTCCAACAAAAAACTTAACATAATCATTAGGATGACTTGAGTGTACTAATTTGCTTTTAACTGAGGGAAATTTAAAAAATCAACAAAACATCTTGAATGTGTTTGATGAATTTGGGGGTTTTGGGGGTAAGAAATTTGCAATAAAACAAGTCTGCTCGTATCAGGGCGAAGCCCTGATTTTTTCGACTGCCTTTTAAGGTTTATGGAGCAGCAGTATAAACAAAAAAAAATTAAATGAAATAAAATAAAATGAATTTTCTTTTTTTAATTCGAAATTTTTTATGAATATCATCACCCCACACGCCATATAAAGTATAAAAAGATAGATTTCGTTCCTTATAACAAATCAATTATGGCAAAAAAGCTTCGTTCAACCCATTTGGAACGATTTATAAGACGGATTAAATCTCCGCTTACGCGTTAATAGCGCGAATTATATCGCGCGTTAATTGTCCCAAATTGGTCAAAATGGCAATCTTTAAACCCCCATAGTTTTACAAAAATTGATCACAGGTGAAATATCTTTTCAAATTTAAGCTCAGGACAACAATACTTTTTGAATGATATAAAAAAAATTCCGTCAAAAATGGCTAGTTAAAAAGTCGAAATTTGTCTGAAGAAAAAAAACCCACCCCGAGCACAAATATTCCGTTACTTTCGTATCGAAAGTCGGAACAATTATGCTTGTTTAGTTCTCCCAATTAGTTAAATTTTCATTTAGGTAGTTTTAATTTAAATTAGGTTCCCTTTTAATCCCAAGGACAGAAAATAGTAATGGAATCCGCAAGTTGACTCATTTTTTATATTGGTGAACAAACTTAGATTAAATGAAAAATTTTATTCTATTTTCACAAGTTTTGTTTTTCATTTTGAGCAATTTTATGTTTCTCACTGGCTGAAATTTAAAAGATTTGTTCTATCGGAACTGCTCATTTAAAAAAGTCATCACATGCATAAAATTTCTTGTACTTTCTGAAAACAAAAAAAAAACAAAAAAAAATCAAAACGTTTAAGTGATATCAGACGAGTTTCATCGCACAGAAAATGTATGCTTCTGGTTTTGCATCGCCGGTGTCTTTGAGTTCTCCTGAATTTTGGGAGTAGAAATAAACGAAGTATGAATCATTGAGTTTTTCATCCCACTGTGCAGCGCTGAGAGGTTTTGTACTCCATAGCTCTCTGGTCGCTTCATGCCACGGAATTGGAGCAAATGCGTAAAATGGAAGCACAGTGGTTGCTGGGAAACTTAAATGTATAACTCAAAATTCACAAGTTAATGTTTTTTTTAAAACGATTGAAAGTTTTCAACAATTTAATCCTTTTGGAAACAAAATCGAATCAGATAACTCTTTGACAAATATAAAACAAGACTGCTCGAGATTTAACCAGTCATAGAAAGCGCTTGTTGAGTTACTATTATCTCTTTTTGTGATTATTTTAAGGCTCGGTGAACATAGCCGCATTTTCTTGATTTTTTCTATCTAAACTGTGCGCATAACGTGTGCGGGGTTGGTTTTTTCATCAGACAAATATAGACTTTATGACTAGCCAATTTTGACGGAAAACTATTCTTGCCTTGAATTTGACTTTGATTATTAGTTTACCTGTGATCATTTTTCGTAGTGTTTTGAGGGTTTATGGATTGGCATTTTGGCCAACTTGCGACAATTAATGAATGATATATTTCGCGCTGTTAAAGCGTAAGCAGAGATTTAACCAGTCATAGAAAGCGCTCCCAATTGGTTGAAAGAAACTTATTTGCCATTATTGATTTGTTACCATTACCGAAGCTTATGACTTTGTACTTAATACGATGTTTGGGGTATGACTTTCACAAAAAAACCTCAAATTAAAAAGAAGTTCAATTTACTTTTTTACATATAATTTTTTCTAGTTATCACTGCTTCATAGACTTTAAAAAGCAGTCGAAAAATTCAGGGCTTCGACCTGATACGAGCAGTCTTGTTTGCGTTCGAAATCAGATATCGATTTAATGTGACGTTTATATAGACTGAATACGAGTTTGACTTGAGGCATTTGTATAATTACTGCAGAATGGCGGTTTGATACATTTGGTTGCTCAAATAAAACTTTCAATATGTTATTTGAATCAAGACTTTAAAAATGCTGAAACAAAATATTTCAATAAATTTTAAATTTGCCGTGACTCTATTAGGGTCCACAATGGTGGAAACGAAAAAAACTTTTTGATGAAATTTTATTTAGAAAGTTCTCAAAAGCTGGCAAAAAAACTGTTTGAATCTTGTACAACGTAATTGACTCAAATTCATACCATTACAGGTGTAAATGTATATCGAGTTATATGTACAAATTTTGTTAATTATTTTGATTGTTTTTGACAATTTGTCAGATGCTTTAAAACGACTATCGATAATGGGGCTTAGGGTTGCTGTTCTTTTCTATAATGAATATTTACACAAGGACTAAAAGTCTGCGAAAAGTTGTTTCACAACAGCTTGGTCTCAAATTTTTACTGATCCAGCCAAATTCATTGCGGTGTTTTTCACGCAAATGTCATAAGCATTCTACAAAGCCGTTTGAAGAGGAATGTAACATTGAAGAGGAATGTAACATTCAACAACATTAAAATGAACGACGCTTCTTCTGGAATTGCTTAATGATTACTGCTGCTTTAGCAAGTTTGGGTGACACGTTGGATTTTGGATAAACTAGTTTTGAGGACTATGTTGTAACTAGTAGATGCAAATTCAACCGTGTCAATATTATCAAATACACGCTACAAGTGCCCTCGATTACTTTCAGAATCAAAAAGGTTTTATGTTGTGTAGGCTATGAGGAAAAATGAGGCTATGAGCTAATATTCGACCCCCTGACGACCCAAAGAGTCTCCCTTTGTACATTTTTGAGATATTAATTTTTGAAGGACACTAGCAGTTTTCTAAAGGCGCCTTTGGCGTCAATATATGCTTATTTTGAGTGGGGAGCTCGCAAGAAATAACTCAATTTTGTGCCTTTTTGGCCGAATACAAAAAATTTTGCCTGCGGCGCAGAAAATTTTGCCAAAACAGATCTTTTTACATGATAAAAGATAGACAAAAATGTTTCAGTTTTTTTTTGGAAAATCCGTCCCCCATACTCAAAAAAATCCTAGATCTGCCCCTGATTGTCACTAAAAAACCTTTGCTGCTAGAATTGATCTTCGGTGGCCTTCTTTGAAACAAAATTTTGCCAGCTTACTCTTATAAAAGTTGCAGGAAATAGGTGTTTGTTGATAAAACACAATGGTATTTCGAAGAGGAAGGGAATCGGTTTTGTAATAAAATCTCAGGTTTTGAGAAAACAATTTTGTAACCAACTAGACAAGGATAACATCAAAATTTAGATCACTCTTATACTAGGAAAATGTATACTGACAATCAAAAAAGTTTGAATACGAATACAGTTTTCAACAGTGTATCGATTCATATTCAAACCATTGATTTTTGACTTTAATGATATCGTTTCCTTTGTGATTCATGATTTTTCTTTTCAAGCTTCGATTGCTGTTCAATACGAAGACATTCTGTGCACTGAATAGGCCAACAATTTTGTGTCTGTATGTTCCTGGATTCCAGAGACAAGTCTTTAAACATGGTAGAATTTTGTCGAAATGATCAAAGGGAAAGAAAGAACAAAATAAGAAAAATGGGAGCGTCCTTGCCACGGAATCCGGTTAAAATTCACAAAATACACAGTTTGGACTCGTAATGTTAGTTTTTCGGGCAGTGTTTACTTACGCCCATCTTACAATTGCGACTATTTGAACGGTAGATTTGGCCAAACATTAGACTTCAATTAGTGTGGAGAAGATCCAAAAAAAATAATGGAATAAATTGCAATTACTCGCTGAGAAGTGATAGTATTCTTTAAGATGCGCCATGTTTTCAATTTTATCAGACTGTTATTTGGCAGCGCATACAGAATAGATCCTAATTAGCCACACCGAGGGACCGTGGATTCTAATCGATTATAATGGATTCCCGAGACAAAAAAATCCATCAAAATTTAAAATTCCGACCACAAAATCGAATATACTGTCATTAAAATTGATTAATTTTTTGAACAAAAATTGATCCATTGTAATCCATTTTTTCGGCAAGGAAATCTATTATTTTTGCCAAGATAGTCCGATATGATCGATTATTTTTGAAATTAGAATCTAATATAATCGATTGTAGTCCATTTTGTTTTTAGAACTAAATACATTTTTTTGTAGAAATTTGTCCCCCTCAAGTTTTTTTTACCTCTTCCTCAACGGGTGAAAGTAAAGGGGGAGGGGTAAACTGAGATGAGACAAGAAAAGATAAAAATTTTAATGTGAAATGTAGCGTTTTATGAAACGTAATACTCACGGGGAAAACATAATTGTACACGACAACAACAGGGTCAGAAAGTGACAATCACCATGTAAAGCATCGAAAACTCTAAAATGTAATTATAGCAAAAACAAAGCCTTGTAATTTTTGAATTTATTAGGTATCAGTGATTTAACAAAAGGACTAGTGTTCGTAAAAAAAAACATTTTGATATTGACTATATCGTTGTATTTATCTTAAACTTTTCTTCTTTTTTGAATATGAATTGAATACAACGAATAAAAAATGTTTAAGAAAAAAGTTGAATTAGTACTTATAATTTCATTGGTTGGAAAATTAAACAACAGGTTCAGAAGTCGATATTGACAATCTAAAGCCGCGTGTCTCGATGTTCTTATATGAAAAAAAGCATCTGAGAAAAAAATCACAACAAAAGAAATAATTTTTTTTTTCAAACACTCTGAAAAAACTTTTAACAAAGAGACAAGTCTGGACTAATTGAAACAGTACGGTGTTGGCCTGTTCGATTTATTTATCACAAAGCAGCAGCACAGAAGCAAAATACAAAATTGATCACACATTACGAAAAATTTTGAAGTTTTGTCTGACCGAGTAGATCATAAAAAGTTTGGCTTCTTTGTTATAAATAGTGCCTCGTTTTCTAATGATACTTCTTGTCAAAAGCTTTTCAATTTTAATCAGGTTCAGGGGTCATTAATTGAAACATTGTTTAGGGAGAAATATGACCCCAATTAGCAAAAATCTGGGTTTGGTTACATTGAGGCAAATTTGCAACCCATAGGTTATTTTTTTAATATAGTGACCAAAAAATGGAAGATTTTAAACCAATTAGAACTGCCAGACGCTCCTATTTGTTTTTTCCACAGAAAAAAGAAGTCGCAAATAGTAGAAAAAGAGTTATAGCAGGCAGCAAACTTTGCTGAAAAAATTTTGCAAGAGCTGAAAAATGTTTTTTTTTTTTCGTTTTTTTTTAATATCAAAAATCATGATTTATTAACTTTTTTTGAACATCGCTCGATCTAGGAAAATGTAAAAATTTGTCTATCTGCTTGTTTTACTAGCTGTCAATTTTATTCCATTTTTTGTTCAATTTTTCTATTAATTTTTTGGCCTGGATTTATTTGATTAACTAGCTGTATTCGCCACTTTGATGAGACTTAGTTGAATTTTGTATAAAAACATTTGCTGTCTATGGCAAACGAAACTCCAGCTTGCCTGCAACTCCAACAAAAAACTTAACATAATCATTAGGATGACTTGAGTGTACTAATTTGCTTTTAACTGAGGGAAATTTAAAAAATCAACAAAACATCTTGAATGTGTTTGATGAATTTGGGGGTTTTGGGGGTAAGAAATTTGCAATAAAACAAGTCTGCTCGTATCAGGGCGAAGCCCTGATTTTTTCGACTGCCTTTTAAGGTTTATGGAGCAGCAGTATAAAAAAAAAAAAATTAAATGAAATAAAATAAAATGAATTTTCTTTTTTTAATTCGAAATTTTTTATGAATATCATCACCCCACACGCCATATAAAGTATAAAAAGATAGATTTCGTTCCTTGAAACAAATCAATTATGGCAAAAAAGCTTCGTTCAACCCATTTGGAACGATTTATAAGACGGATTAAATCTCCGCTTACGCGTTAATAGCGCGAATTATATCGCGCGTTAATTGTCCCAAATTGGTCAAAATGGCAATCTTTAAACCCTCATAGTTTTACAAAAATTGATCACAGGTGAAATATCTTTTCAAATTTAAGCTCAGGACAACAATACTTTTTGAATGATAAAAAAAAAAATTCCGTCAAAAATGGCTAGTTAAAAAGTCGAAATTTGTCTGAAGAAAAAAAACCCACCCCGAGCACAAATATTCCGTTACTTTCGTATCGAAAGTCGGAACAATTATGCTTGTTTAGTTCTCCCAATTAGTTAAATTTTCATTTAGGTAGTTTTAATTTAAATTAGGTTCCCTTTTAATCCCAAGGACAGAAAATAGTAATGGAATCCGCAAGTTGACTCATTTTTTATATTGGTGAACAAACTTAGATTAAATGAAAAATTTTATTATATTTTCACAAGTTTTGTTTTTCATTTTGAGCAATTTTATGTTTCTCACTGGCTGAAATTTAAAAGATTTGTTCTATCGGAACTGCTCATTTAAAAAAGTCATCACATGCATAAAATTTCTTGTACTTTCTGAAAACAAAAAAAAACAAAAAAAAATCAAAACGTTTAAGTGATATCAGACGAGTTTCATCGCACAGAAAATGTATGCTTCTGGTTTTGCATCGCCGGTGTCTTTGAGTTCTCCTGAATTTTGGGAGTAGAAATAAACGAAGTATGAATCATTGAGTTTTTCATCCCACTGTGCAGCGCTGAGAGGTTTTGTACTCCATAGCTCTCTGGTCGCTTCATGCCACGGAATTGGAGCAAATGCGTAAAATGGAAGCACAGTGGTTGCTGGGAAACTTAAATGTATAACTCAAAATTCACAAGTTAATGTTTTTTTTTAAAACGATTGAAAGTTTTCAACAATTTAATCCTTTTGGAAACAAAATCGAATCAGATAACTCTTTGACAAATATAAAACAAGACTGCTCGTATCAGGGCAAAGCCCTGAACGTTCCGACTGCCTTTCAAGGTCTATGGAGCATTGATAAGTTGAAACTTTTAACGTAATAAAAAAAAATAAAAAAATTGTTTGAAAAAATTTGAGATTTTATGTAAAAACATCCCCCACACGCCATATAATGTACAAAAGGATAGATATCGTTTGAAATCAATTATGCCAAATAAGCTTCCTCGAAACAATTTGGAACAATTTCTAAGACAGATTAAATCTCGCTTACGCGTTAATAGCGCGAAATATATCGAGCGTTAATTGTCCCAAATTGGCCAAAATGGCAATCTTTAAGCCCTCATAACTTTACGAAAAATGATCACAGGTGAAATATCTTTTCAAATTCAAGCTCAAGACAACAATAGCTTTCGAATGATAAAAAAAAATTCCGTCAAAAACGGCTAGTTAAAAAGTCGAAATTTGTCTGAAGAAAAAAAACTCACCCCGAGCACAAATATTCCGTTACTTTCGTATCGAAAGTCGGAACAATTAGCCATCAAACGACCGTTCAGCCGAAACATTTGATTCAACACATACAGCAAAATCAGTCAACGGGGATCAAAACTAGCCATTTTTGTACAAAATGCCGAATCATAACAAACTTTGATGAAAAAGTCCAAACAAAAGTCGACTTGCTCGAAGCATATATCCGCTGCTTTGAAGAATTAACACAAGGCGGAAACCGAACAAGCAACCTTTATAGCAAAATTTCTATGATAAAAAGATTTTAAAAAGTATGTGTTATGGCAAATTGCTTATAAAATCGTTTTTGGTAGTTACATTCTGGCTTGGGATGTGTTTTCTTCCTCGCAAAAATCGAATAAACCTCAAAAAAAAAGATCCAGATGCGGCTCAGATGTTTCTTAATGCTTTCTAAGTGTCCAAAAATTTCACTTATAGTGTATCTAGATCAATTTACACAAACTAAACTTGAAAGCTTTTGAGATTAAGAAAAATAAAATTGATATAGAAAAATTTTTCCCAGATAAATTTTTTATTTGCTAAAAAGGCCGATATCTGATCTCGATATTCAATTTTAATGAAATTTTTAAAAATATTTCATCGTTTCCTGAGAGCAGCAACTTCTATCGTTCATCGTAAAATGTAGTTCAACGTCATTTTAAAAAATATTGCCAAACTATGCAACAAATTTTATTTGTGACGACAAGTTTTTCCTAAAAATAAATCAATGAAAAAAACCAGTTAACTGTTAACTTTTTCGATAACGCTGGTAAATAAATAAAAGTCAGCGAGAAAAAAATTACTTAAGAAAAATCCAAATGACGTAATTAAGTGAAATAAGAGCAACTGTTGAATTTAGAAACAACCAATATTTTTCATTATTCGAGATTGCATCAACTCTCTAATTTTGTTCAACCCGTATTTTTTCTTCATACACTTTTTTTTAAATTATTACAAAATACTTTATGAAGCTGATCATTTTCCTTCTTTACAAACTTTCTCTAAATGAATTAGTTCGTTTGTTTTCAATTTGAAGTTTCTTGAATGACTGGGCAGTATCTTTTCATCGCAGTTCAATAAGATCACTTTTTATGTTCAAGTAGGGGTCCAATTTCCGCTCACTAGTTGTTTGGGTTGTATTTCTTGTTGATATTTTTCAGAACGTCCAAAAACACAAAAAAAGCTGTGATTTGTTTTTGTAAAATGGTAAACTCCGCCGTCGCTCAACCCCTGGTTCAGTGGAAGAATAACACGATCTTTCAGGCTGCAGAAAATCGGCCTAGGTAGAAAGCAGAAAATTATTGGCAAATTCAGACACCGTTCCGATCTCGTTTAAAAATGCTTTGCGAAATGTGTGAATGTTTGAGATGTGTGAAAACTTCCGGGTGATTATTTCCGGTTTTCATGAATTTCAAAAAAAGCACAAAAAAAAAACATTTCAAAATAAGTCATTTGTTCAAAATAGCTCTCAAAGTTAGCTTTTTACTTACAAACTTTGTCTAAAAGTTAGTAACTTTTCATTACTATCATGGTTGCGCGTTGTTGGAAAACGACTGCTACTCAACCCTGAAACATTCGGATTACTCTTAGAGGTATTACATTTTGTTTTTGTGTAAAAATTCAGCAGGAAAACATCTGTGCATAATTACAAAATGCCCTCATACGACAAGCCAAGTACAGACTTTTATCATTATCATCGAGAAACAACTCATTGGATCAAATTAGCTCGTTTGCTTTTAATTTACGACTACTTTTGATTTGGATTATGTTTCAGCAGACGCTAAGCATCTGCTGAAAAATTTAAATTAAATTTTTACTTCAAATTCAAATTGCTAATTATTCAGACGAAAAAGTACGGAAAAATTATTAACTCACCTTTTTCGGTAGAGTGAACATGTTTCATTTGTGTCTGACACTTGATGGTTAACTGATTTCATTAAAAGCTGAAATACTTGTTGATGCCTTTTTCAACGAGTCTTCCATTTTGTGACGTTATTGGAAAAATCTTTAAACAGCGACCAGCTTAAAAACAATTTGATCGTCACTGGTTAAATCTTCTTACCTTTGTGAATACGTTTCCAAGAATACAGAAGAACTAAAGAAACTAAATCTAAATTGGAAAAAATTTGTATTAATCAACAATCCCCTGAGAAGAAGTTTCAACCTCAACTCCCAAGTTTACAAGAGCAACCCGTCAATTTTTGCTTACATGTTGGCTCTCGCTTTAAAAAAGTGTAAGCTTTACGAAAGTTTTTTTCTGACCTTTTCAGTATCATTTTCCTCTATAAAACTCCACGCAGTTTTCGGAACTGTAACAAAGGAAAAAAGTTTCTTCTAAAAATTTGTGTCTTCTTTCTGTACAAAATTGCTTATTCGGAACTTTCCAATTTGTGTCTTCTTTCTGTACAAAATGGCTTATTTAGAAGTTTCCAATTTGTGTCTTCTTTCTGTACAAAATTGCTTATTCAGAAGTTTCCAATTTGTGTCTTCTTTCTGTACAAAATTGCTTATTCAGAAGTTTCCAATTTGTGTCTTATTTCTGTACAAAATTGCTTATTCGGAAGTTTCCAATTTGTGTCTTCTTTCTGTACAAAATTGCCTATTCAGAAATTTCCAATTTTTGTCTTCTTTCTGTACAAAATTGCTTATTCGGAAGTTTCCAATTTGTGTCTTCTTTCTGTACAAAATTGCTTATTCAGAAGTTTCCAATTTGTGTCTTCTTTCTGTACAAAATTGCTTATTCAGAAGTTTCCAATTTTTGTCTTCTTTCTGTACAAAATTGCTTATTCAGAAGTTTCCAATTTGTGTCTTCTTTCTGTACAAAATTGCTTATTCAGAAGTTTCCAATTTGTGTTTTCTTTCTGTACAAAATTGCTTATTCAGAAGTTTCCAATTTGTGTCTTCTTTCTGTACAAAATTGCTTATTCAGAAGTTTCCAATTTGTGTCTTCTTTCTGTACAAAATTGCTTATTCGGAAGTTTCCAATTTGTGTCTTCTTTCTGTACAAAATTGCTTATTCAGAAGTTTCCAATTTGTGTCTTCTTTCTGTACAAAATTGCTTATTCAGAAGTTTCCAATTCGTGTCTTCTTTCTGTACAAAATTGCTTATTAAGAAGTTTCCAATTTGTGTCTTCTTTCTGTACAAAATTGCTTATTCAGAAGTTTCCAATTTGTGTCTTCTTTCTGTACAAAATTGCTTATTCAGAAGTTTCCAATTTGTGTCTTCTTTCTGTACAAAATTGCTTATTCGGAAGTTTCCAATTTGTGTCTTCTTTCTGTACAAAATTGCTTATTCAGAAGTTTCCAATTTGTGTCTTCTTTCTGTACAAAATTGCTTATTCGGAAGTTTTCTTGTTTAACCGATGTGAGACTGTAAATTTTTTGCTATCATCCATTTCTTATTGTGTCCATAAATTGATACTTCCTGATCCGAAACATTCAAAAACGAAAACCAAATCTGAAGTTTCGATACGATTTTTTTAAAATCTGAAACATTCGAGAGAAACTGCATTTCAGATATGAAAAGCACATTGTTAAAGTATGGAAGCGTTATTTTAATCCTTACTTGATGATTCAGATCTGAGATATACATCTGATATTTTTTTTAGATTTTGGCGGATTTAAGGCGGATCTCACGATTTTATAGGTACTGGCGGATCTCACGATAACACTAAAATTGCGTACCAAAAACTATTTTGCAATGAAGAAAGTAGGTTGTATTATGATCAAATATGCAAAATTCGACCTAGTGCAGTTTTTCCCGTAAAAAAGGTAAATGACTCAATTTTCGGAGGTTCGTGAATTAATTTATGATTTGTTTTTAATACAGAATATTTAAAACTGATATTTCCTACTTTTCAAGCAATTCAAATTTAAGAACAAATCTTCTTTGATTTGAGAATTACATCTTTGCTTTCACAGGTTTTCACTTGCGAGTTACAATCCAAAAACTTTTTGAAAGAAAACTTTATCATGATATGTTTTAATAATTCTCAAGGGAGCTTCTCTTTTTTGTCATAAAAACTGCAGAAAAAGCGCTCAAACCAAAATCAATTTTGATCAAATTGGTTTAGTTTTCAGAATAATCACACACCGCCATAAGAAGGACCGCCATAAGACCCTCCAAAATTGTAAGCTACAGCCAGTCTTAGAATGTCAGCCAAATGTGGTGATTGGTGAAGGGATTTCATAATAAATCTATTTGATAGATTTTCAAGGCCTGCTGTTTTAATAATTTTTTCAAATCGCAAGAGTAAAAATGAAATATTGGTTTTTTTTTCATAAAGTTTTTGAGCCAAATTTTGTCAAAGTTAAATGGGACAATGAGAAAATAACTTGAATTTTCAGATTGCATCTTTTGAGGACTCAATGTTTCATTATTTACGGCGCGTGAACTGACCTACCAGTGGTTTCCCGGATTGACCAAAAATGCTTACCATACAGTTTACATGTATGGAAAAAAGCTAATCATACACTTTTCATGCAATTCAATAAGTACGGAAAAATGCATCAAAGGTCTATGATTAGTAATTTTCATGTATAGAAATTGTTTGACTAGCTTTTCTCCATAAACCAAAAAGATTGATTTTTTACAAAAAGGGGTTAAACTGAAGACCTGCCCAGCTCTCTTGAAATCTGCCCCTTGAATTCTGCGAAAATGGTGCCAGCGATATAATTTGAACTACAAGCGACCCAAATGGTAGGAGTCTGGCGGCCCATATAGTGATCTACGAGAGATAGATCTTCTATAGTGATGGAAATTCTTAGAATTTCATCCAAATGTGGTGATTGGTGAAGGGATTTTATAAGACATCTATTTGAGAGATTTTCAAGGCCTGCTGTTTTAATAGTTTTTTCAAATCGGACAGTAAAAATGAAATATTTTGTTTTTTTTTCAGTAAAGTTTTTGAGCAACATTTTGTCAAGTTTAACTTGGACAATGAGAAAATAACATAAAATTTCAGATTCCATCTTTTGCGGACTCATTGGCACATTTTTTACGGCGCCGTAAACTGACCTACCAGTGGTTTCCCGGATTGACCAAAAATGCTAATCATACAATTTCCATATATGGAAAAAAGCTAATCATCTTTTTTTCAAGCAATTCCATAAGTACAGAAAATGCATCAAAGGTAAATTATTAGTAATTTTCATATATGGAAATTGTTTGACTAGCATTTCTCCATAAACCAAAAAGTTTGATTTTTTACAAAGGGGGTGAAACTGAAGATCTGCCCAGCTCTCTTGAAATCTGCCCCTGGGTGAGAAAGCGTGTCTGCCCGAGTTCTTTGTGTTTTGAACTATTTTGAACTATTTGGTAGACGTAAACACAGCAAGCGCAAATTGAACTAATTGTGTTATTTCGAACTCTTAAAAAAAGATCTATACAAAAATAAAATTTGCGACTTCAGAATAATACAAATTTGGAAGAATTTTGTTTATAAGTCTTTCTAGTAACGACAGATCAAAAAGAAACGTAGCTGCTATCAAAATTTAGATTAAGTTTGGCTCTAAGTTAATAAAAAAACTCATACATAACTGAAAAATTTCAATGATAATTTTTTGTGCAAAAAGAAGAATTCATCTGATGGCAGTGTCTTCTAATCATAACGACTTAAGTTCTTTTTTCCTAGTAACAAAAAAGTTATTGAATTTCAAAGCATCACAATTACATGTAATTAAACAAAAATACACTCGAATATGATTGGTAAAGACAAAAAGATGAGAATATTGAGCTCTCTTGTGGATAATAGTCCCCTAATTTGACAAATCTGAATAGTTAAAATTGGAACATTGGGAATTAGGGAATTTAGATAAAATGTCGCCAGAAAACTCAAAATGAAAATGTAAAATAATTTTACAGGAACCTTTAGGTGGGGTCAACCAAACTATATGCGAAGATGGACGAGTAAAGTTTACTTGACTGTTAGGTCTGTTTGTTCTGTTCAAATTGGTAGGTCATTTGGATGATGAATTTATTATGTCTATCGTATCGCAGGCTTCAAAGAATTTCTGTATAGACATAACCATAAACGACACGTGGTAAATAGATGTTTGGGGGCTTCTGAAGAAAAATTTCTCGATAGGCAACCCACAATGGCAAAAATGGTGCCAGCGATATGATTTACGCTAAAAGCGACCCAAATGCTAGGAGTCTGGCGGCCCGTCCTGTGATCTTCGAGTGACAGATCTTACTTCCACGGTTGGTTTTAAAAGCCAATATGATGGCTTCATGGTCGGTTAATACCACAAACTGATTTCCCAACAAGTAGTTTCTAAATGTTCGCATGACCACACTTTTGCTATAACTTCGAGCTGGTTAGTGCTATATTTGAGTTCGTGTCAATTGATAAAGCTGGAGGAGAACGGTATAGTACTCCAGGATCAACTTTTTAGTTCCTGGTCAAGAACGGCACCCAGACCATCATTATTTGTGTCCCATTTGACTCGTAATTTCTTCTTTTGGTCATAGTGGTACATTTTATTAATCCGGATTTTAGCTTCAGCGGGTCTTCAAGAGCTGATTGTTGACCAAGGTCACATATAAGTTTTCGTTTATTCTGATACTTTGAAGTTTGTCGGAATAGGTCTTCATATCTCTGGGGTAATAAGTGCTGTTTAATTAAGATTTGCTGGTAATTTAGAGAGTTTTGTTTTGATGCCTTCGTCGTCAATGATGAAACCTAATCATGATAATTCACATTTTGACAATTTTAGAGTTAAAACTTTTTTTATCGAAGCTCAATAGGATAGAACCGAACGTCGAATTGTGCTCTGATAATGAGCCTTTTGAAACAATCAACATTTTCCACCGCAAAGGTTCTGAATTGTGTTGTCCTTTGCCTTTTGAAGCTACTTTGGCATATCATTAAGGCCGTAAAATCCGGTTTTGAAACGTTAAGTTCTTATAGGTTCACCCCAAACTGGGTTAATTTTGGCATGGCTACTGACAAGGTCACTGAGTTTGAGCTGGCTAAAACCGTATTTCAGATCTAAGGACGTGAACCACATCATGCCAGATTTTTCTGAATTGCTGATTTGGGCCGCTATACCAAATTGTTCTAAGAGCTTTAGCATTTGGTACTCTGTGAGCTTATCGGCATTTGAATCTCTGGCTGATTTCACAGTGCTATTTTTCTGGCTGTGATTGCCATTAGAGCTATAAAGTGATCGCACGTTCATTTGCAGAGTTTCACGATATGAATTTCTTTCATCAGTTTCGTAATTTCATCATCCACCTTCTGCTTATATGGATCGGCAAAAGTCGACCATTCTCTTGATTTGAGATAAGGGAGTCCTTAAAAACCGAATGTACTCTGTGGTTGTTAGATCTGCCAATGCGTGGAAATAAGTCACTGTATTCCTTCATATGCGTATCTCTCCAGAATTTCGATTCATTGGATCCCTGATCATCTGATATGTTAGATACTAGTTGAGGTCGAAGTTGAAATATCCGAAC
>NC_087069.1:50869110-50939264 GCF_963678635.1 Symsagittifera roscoffensis
CTTCTTCGTTATTGTAACAATTTTGTTCCTAATATTTGACAAAAAGCAACCATACCTGTTCGCTTTTGATTAAATTCACCGCTCGTTATTCTGTTGAATAAAAATTAAGGTTTTCATTAAAATAATTTCAAAAAAAAACGTAATAAATGTGATGACGTAGTAAAAACACTTTGTGGTTTATTCAAAGACGTTCAGATTATTTTCATATTGATTTAAAATAGCATGCTTTTTAGTCAATCGATTAGTTGAAGCTTAAGGAAAGAAATCTAAACCACATCCATCATTGTGCTACGCCCTATTCTGTAAAAGTTTCCAATCAGTAAACTCTGAAAAACTCAATGAGCAACCTTAATATTCATTTTAAGGTAAGTTTTGTGTATAAGATCATCTGTTTAATTAAAGAGAAAAGATTTTTATGTTGACAGGTGGAACGTGCTAGATCTTCTGGCTCTGACAACTTTTCTACCAGGACTAGTGATACGCCTAAACAAAAACTGGGGTAAGGAAACTGATGTAGGATTAAAAATTTACCTATCTTATGCAGAATTAAAACTGATGCAGAAAAAAAAGGAACCTAAGTTTCATATGATGTTCGATATGAGAAGCAATGATATGAGAAACAAAAATAATAATTTGTAAAAAACACATGCATCTTTTTTAAAATAATAAATCGAAAGCTGTTTTTGTTTGAAGATATGGAAATAGCCAAAAAGATAATCTAGTGTCAAACAGTTTGTTGTGTTTCAGATCTTCTAGATGTTGCTCATGATTTCTATGTTGTAACTCTTCTTCTTTACTTCATTCGATTCACTAGTGTGTTCTGTTTCCATTCTTACCTGGGACCCAAAATAGTTATGATATCCAAAATGTTCAAAGACATCGGTTTCTTCTTCTGCATTGCCTTAGGTTAGTTCATGGATATATTATAATTAAAAAGCTCATAACTTTTTGGAGCTTCACTTGACTAGAAAAAGGTAAAAACTCGGACTTGAAGGGAATCCAACACAGGAGCTCAATTTTGTTAATGCTTAAAGTTGTTAAGTCTAAATTTACGGGAAAAAAGGAAAAAGGTATGAAAAGGCTACAAAAAACGTTAAACGTTTGTGGCAATTTTAATGTATGAAGTGTATTTTTATTTGAATGGCTTGAATAGACCTCATCTATGTTCAAGGGAGTCAATTGAAGATATCCCTGAAAAAATAAAGTTTCGACATCTTTCAGTGTACATAGTGGCTTATGGAGTAGCAATTCAATCACTGATCTATCCTGGTATCACGCAGCCTCCGTTCAGTATCCCCTGGGGAGTGTTATTCAGGTCCTTCTTCGAGATGCTGGGGGACCCGAACTTTGAAGAAATAGGCGCTACACATTTGGAAAATTGTACTATAGGTGAGATTCTCCAATTTATTTAAAAACTTCATTCAGTTTTGTAGAGAATAGAGCAGAAACTGCTCACCAATATCAAAGTCCTTATCAATCAATCAAGTGACAATTTTCTACAAATTTTAACTCAAAACACTATAGTCAAAATCAAACGAGAGGCAAAACATATTAGAACTTGTGCGAATAAAAAACGCGATTGGTGCAGCGTTGAACTTTATTAATCTTGAAAAATTAGTTTTGCCAGTTATCTTAAGACCAATTTTTTTAGTAATTCAAATCAAAGAAAACACGGTAGTGCGTATCAAGACGAAGCCATTGTTGTTGCAACTGCTTTTTATTGACAATGAAAAGGTATTTGGCTGAAATTATGGAAGGCTCTTAAAAACAAGATTTTTGAACTTAAAATCTATCATCAGCTTTCTTTATTTTCCCTTTCTCAATATTATCCCAATATAAACCAACCGAAAATCAAAGCGATACAGTTTGCTCCGCACTTTGAAATATCCCAATTTCAATTTCCTCAAATTTTAGAACAATGAATAACCGCATGTGAATTCTTTTACTGTGAAGCTTTAACTATCAAAATCTGTCAGATGATATGGTAAGCTGGTTTTTTTCAGAATTGGCCACTTAAATGATGAAAACGAATCGGCCTGTTAAGTGGAAAAAAGAATCCACTGCCAAGCGCAAAGATTCCGTCACTTCGTTTGAAACTCGGAACAATCGTTTTTTTCTCCAGAGAAATACTGACAGGCTACTTTAAAAACAGGTCTGAATTGTGCCAAAATGAACTGAATTTGATTGGTAACACCCATAATAACCATAAACTTTGACTTGACTCAATTACTCAACGCTTTTTCATATGGAAGACAAATTCTATCCTTGTAACTGATTTAAAGCATGTATTTAGGTACTGAAGCGCAATGGCCTTTTAATGACTCTCCCTACGAAAAAAACACCATCTTCGCCATAATTCTCAAAGCAGTGTTCATGTTATTCACTAATGTATTACTCCTCAACCTGTTGATTGCCATTTTTAACAACAGATATGATCGCGTGAATAGGGAGAGTAATGTTTATCGGAAATTCCAGATGGTTCTAGTTACAATGGAATACCAAAACCGGTGAGTATTCATTTCAGTTTAGTTTTAAAGTCATAAATGTTAGAGTTTTTGTCAATAAGTAGACGATTTCATCATACTTGGTTTTTTAGATCTGGGAGTGATCTACAAAGTGAAAAATGTTTCATAGAATTTTAACTTTTTAAACTCATCAACCAATGTAATACAAATTTCCTACAGGGAATAATTTTTTTTCAAAGAATTTTTTATTCAAAGTATGAAACAGTTTTCAAATCCAATTTTTTTAAATTGAGTCGTCTTCTGAAATTGAGTGGAAAAAAATCATTCGATTTCAACAGTATCTCCCATTTTTAATTTTTTGGTTATCTATAGCAGATGGGATATTCAACTTTGTCTTACATCTCTAAAAATATTTCGTTATTTGAACGGTTGGTTTTTGCTTCAGACGAGTCCACCAATTTTTTTTTTAAGTTTTTGCAAGCGTCAATTTAAATTAATCATCTAAAAAACTTCATCCAAAACAGTTTCAAAACTTTTTCAACTTTTTGCAGCTATTATAGGCTTTTCGAAGACAAAATTTCAGGTTTCATTTCCAAAGAAGTTCAAAACTTTCCATAGAAGTTCAAATAAGTTCTTTATGCTGGTATTTGTAAACATCTAATGATAGTGCGCAACTTTTTATGAAAGTAAAAACTAAAGATTTTTTCATCGCATCAGGTGCCCATGTAAACATTCCCATCCCACTTCTAGATTTGCCAAGTTAAGACCTTCCAGCGCAGCAATCAAGTCAAATTCATTTTGCTAAGCGCTGTAAGTAAAATTCTCCAATTGGCATTGGGTGTGTGAACTTGGTCCAAATCAGGCAACCTTATGAAAGTTCAATTTTTCTAAATTCCAAACTTAACCTAAAGATCAATCCAAATCAAGTAAAATAAAAATTCGACTGTTTCAGCCCGTGGCTTCCACCACCATTCATCATAGTTTCTGACATTTACATACTTGTGAGGATCCTAATCAACCGGATTTGGCGGATAAGGAAAAAAAACAATAAGCCGGATTTTGCTGAGAATCCAAAAAACAAATTGCAGCTAGAGTATTGGGAAAATCTCCGGTCAGTTTTATTATTTTTGTCGCTTTTTACCTTTTTGCTTACGCTCCTTGAATTAAATCATCAGGAAAATTTTGTACTTCTACCATCTTTTTCTTTGTTGTAGTAACAATTAGAAAAATATAATTTAATCTGTTTTTTATCTCTTTGAATTGTTGGTTTTAAAGAATATCAATTTAGAGCCATGGAAATTATTCAATCACAAGAAAACAGAAAAAAAGAAGGATCAAAAATGGAATTCAGTGCTGTCGCGATGGATAAAACCATAAACACCATTATAGGTTGGTCACATTCTTGTCACTTTCTTTGATGCCATGGAAAAAATTCTAAAAAGGTTTAGATAGATTGCCGGTTCTTCATAAAACATTAGTTCGAGTTGCGAAGAAACCTTGTTGAGATTTACAGTAATGATATCCAATAAGTTTAAAAAAAAACACGTAGACGAAAGTGAGTGTATTCAAAAAGAGTACTACCATTTTAGCGAAGAAAACTAAATCAATTTAGAAAAAAGAGAGCTCCAGATTTTTTTTTAAAAAAACGAACAATGCACGCACAATATACAATTGCAGATCAAAAGTTTATGAAGACGGGTTTGGAGAAAATAATTAAATACTTTAGCAAAATTTTGGCAAAATTAAGTATGGTTGCGCAATTTACATATCGAACCCCGTGTGAGAAATAAATTCTTTTTACTTAACATAATGAAAATTATTTGGGGAGACGAAAAAAACTTCAGTAGACTGGGTTTCAGGCTCAAAGGGTTACCAGCCTTAAAGCATTTACACAACGGTCCATCTAGGTTTCCGCGCATCATAATATTGGTAGTTCAAGATCCAAAATGATTTTAAGCTGCGAAGAAATTAGCCAAAGGCACCCATTTTTTTTTACAAGTGCTAAATAACTTGTCATAGAAATTTTTTTATAGAGAATGATTTTGGTTAAGATGATTTTTTTCATATTGCCGGAAAATAATACGGAAAGTCATTTCGTTGTTTAAGTATACAGTGCTCAAATTCTCAAAAAATTTCCTTGAAATTGTCAGTACGAACACTGTTTACGTTTAGGTTTCAAGTTATAAAGAATATACGTTTTTTTTGAAATAAATAGTTGTGCTGGAACAGTTTTACATTGAAAACAAAAAAATCTTTTTGATTAATATAATCATATGTTGTATTTCTAGATCAACAGAACGAGTTGAACAAAAGATGTCAGAAAATGGAAAAAATGTTAGAAAAGATAGCTGAAAAGATTTCTACAAGCACAGATGATGAACTTGGCCTAAAATAAATCAAAAACAATTCAAATTGTACATTGTAATTATTGTAAATCACCTAACTAACAAGTCAGCAACTGATTGACAAAATCTTTTTTGGTAATTATTTTAACTGATCTGAATAATATTAGCAGGAATTTGAGAAGTCAGCTTTATCAGGAGATTTTTTTATTCAGATCCTCTTGTCGAAGTTATTATCAATTCAAAATTAAAATTTTCTAGCCACGTTTTTTAATCTAATCAACTTATCATGCTGAAATTTCTTGGTTAAAAAATCCAATATATTCTGTGACCACTGTGAGGCTAAACTGTGCATTTTGTGAACTGTAGGCAGAGTCCCCAACAGAAAAAACCAGATATGTCGCGGAATCCGCAAGATTGTTATTATTCTTTGATCTTCTGTGCTGTTTTGGATTCCATGGACAAGTAGCTAAAGCACTGTGTTGCTCAAAATTGCTCCAAAAACTAGCAACTTTGTGGAATCCGCAACAAAATGTGTAGGACCCGGAAGCAGATTGTGGAATCGATGAAAAAAATTATACACGTGTTTGGTAATTTTAGGCTGTCGCGGAATCCGCAACAGTGGAATCCGCAATTTGTAGGCAGAAACCGCAAAATGCAGGCGGCTTCCGCAAATTGTAAGCAAAATCCGCAAATTGTGAGCGGAATCCGCAAAGAGTAAGCGGGATCCGCATAAATTTGCGGAATCCAATTACATTTCCAAAATCCGAGTACATTGCGGAATCCGGAACAACTACCTACATTCGCTAGTTGAGGAATCCGCAACAAAATCACCAATATCAATTTGCGACAAAAATTACGTTAGAGGTATTTGTACGCGGAATCCACTAAGATTTTGCAAGTGGAACCCACCTACCCACCTAGATTTTGGAACCTGTTTAAAGACTTGTCTCTGGAATCCAGGAAGATACAGAGACAAAAACTTTGCGCCTATACAGTGCACAGTTTGGCCTCGTAAAGACGTGGCAATGGACCTTTTATTTCTTCAAAATGTTGATTTTCGGTTTGGCAACGGCAATTTTTTCAGTTTTTTCAGTTTGCGGTTAACAATCAATCAATTTTCAATTTTGATTTTTGGTATGCCCTCCAATGTTATAATTCATCAGTTTCCATGATTATCCACAATTTCATCCAACACATCACACCATTTTTTTGCAAACCGATTGATTTTGATGTATAAAACTTAAGTTTTAAGAATTTCGTATCAATTCAAATTTTTGTATTGAATCTAATAAAGCAATCTCTGATAGAGTTTGAACAAAAACAGTTGCCGCCTGATTTATGACAATTTTTCATCTCGTACAAACACTAAGGAAACTAAAATTTTTGTTTGTTTCGTTAATGCTGTGTTGTTACAGCAAGCTTGAGACTGTGTTGCAAATTAAGAGATTTAAGAAAAAAATTATTCTATCCGCTGGTAGTAAAAAAATATGGTTGTTTATATTAAGATTTAATGAAGAACAATTAGGAAAAAATCCGCGTGGTTCCAATTTTCTTTAGCTTTTAACAAAATTATTAATAGCAAGGAAAGTAAATATTATTTTTCGTTCGATATGTTTTTGAGTGATCTGAGCATATTTGACTTTGTTTCGATTGACATGACGCAAAATGAATTTTGTTTTAGATTACAAAAATTAACTTGTTCAGTGATGTATCGAAAAAAAAATGCCCCAGAAATTCGTGAATGGTTGTCAAATTAACTCAAAAACACACACAGTTTTTTATGATCCTAAACCGAGGTGACCAGAAGAACAGACCTAAAACATTGAAGAAATCATTGTGAGTATGCCTCAAAAAATCCAAACAAGTGTTCCGAAAACTCGAAAACAATTCGCAGCAAGCGTAATTTGCACTTTTTATTTGAAAATAAAAATTTCTCGCCGTATAAAAAATTTGCTATCGAAGTCTCAGCAGGTCACATCATAAAATCCGGAACTAAGGCAGAAAACAACTGTGTGGATGCAAAATAAAGCAATTAATGGCAATAAACAGTGAAACTTTTTACCAAACTTTTTTCCTATTTAAAAAAATTGATAATGAGAAATTTTGCTTGCTTCTAAATACCTTTTTCACATGGTAAAAATTTTACTGATTAAATTCCATTCTATCTTTTTTTGATAATGAATTGAGTAACTTTGAGACTTATGTTGTCGCGCTATGGACAGTCTTTCTTTTGTGCATTAAAAAATTTCGTTTTTCAATTTATTGTCTCAACAGTACCCTTCTTAACCTTTGTTGGACTACCTAACAGGTCCACTCTGAAAAAGTTTTGTCAGCGATTGTACCCGTTTTTTAACTTAAGTTTTGAGTATCAGAAAGCAGTAAAAAAATACTCATTTTTAGAAAAATTTTGCAATAAATTGCCCCTCGTTAACTTTCGTTCAAATCAGTTTTATTCGATAGGTGTTATGATTTAGCTGCATTATGTCTAGCTTCAGATGAAATAATTGTTCGTGTCAAGGTCGGGACAGGTATCCTGAGATTGAAACTTGAATTGAGAGTTGTGTTCATTCTGCCTGATGCACGTTGAAAGATAACAGCATAGATTGTTCAATTGCATTTTTTTTATCGGCAGTCTTTTAACAAATCGTAATCTTACTTATTTAGTTCGCATGGATTTATTCAGACATACCCCATGATGAAGCCAACAGTTATGAATCACGATGAGAAGTCGGATCTACTGGGAGTTCCCGTTTTTGTTCAAAACAAACATCTGACCCAACTATATCTTGGGAAACCTGGATTGGTCAATTTTCCTTGCCATCACTCTGAGAGCGCCAAATGACCTTTTACAATCGCCTGGTGAGTTTTCCAACAACCCTACACCACGACCAGAAAGGCCAGGTGAATCCAATTTAAGTACTGATATCGAAAATTTAAAAAAAAATTGAAGCTGAATTACGGAAAACTATCGAACAGAACACGGAAAGGCGCAAGAAAGAACATCGTGAAAGACACAGGAAAAACCAGCTTTCAAATACTCCACGCGGATTCTGAACTCTTTTTCAGGAAGGAGATGAATCACATAGTTGAAAGGATGCAATTCTAAAACTCCACTAAATCCGAAAAAGAAGCTCTCGAAGTTTTTCTTACGCTCATCGGGCCAAGCAGCCAAGTGTGGATGGTCAGTTCCTACCCAGAAAGAATGCTTCAATGAACTCTAATCCTTTAAATTTTTCAACACATTTTCCTTTTAAAATCAAGCAGGAACCAGCCTTTTTGATTCAACAACGTATGTCAAGAGCACAGAAAAACAAGAATAAAAACAATTCCCGGCCATTTACCAACAACAAACCCTGATATTTTTGTGGAAACGGACTTTTGTGGAAAACTGCAAAGCTGTACCCCATGAAAAACTTCAACTGCACATCCCGTGGCAAGAAAGGTCACTTAGTTAAAGTATTCAATTCGAGGTAACGTTGACAATATTATTGAAGATTCCGAGAATTCAGTACCTTGATGATTGCGAGTCTGGGGCCAGACGAAACCTACCAGCTCATCCAACACCGTCCGCGAACAACATTGAAGGAACTCTAAACCGAACTCATTGAAGGAGATAGAAAATATCAATACAGCCACGAGTAAAATTAAATGGCCTCAAATTATCTTATGAGCTAAAAACTCCAATTTAAAAGCAATTCTTGGCAAAAGCAGACTTGCTTCCTTTATTAACAAACGAGTGGCTATCTTTTTTTAAAATTAAACGTGAAGAAATGCAAAGTTGATCCCCATCTCAGAATTGCTCATAAATACTTTCTATGTGGATTAAAATCGGAAACCTACCCCCGAACATGGTGCTCTTCTGTTAGAAATTTCTTCATTGGGTTGGCTAGTAAAGAGTGCAAAATTTCTGGTATCGAAAAAATGAACAAAGTGTCTCTTTGGCTTAGACCTGTAACCTTTACTGGGAGTTCGAACAACTAAATTTCGACTTCAACTATTATCTAATATATCAGATGATCAGGGATCCAATGAATCGAAATTCTAGAGAGATACGCATATGAAGGAATACAGTTAGAGTTTTTCCCTGCATAGGCAGATCTACCAACCAAAGAGTACATTCGGTTTTTAAGGACGCTCATATCTCAAATCAAGAGAAAGGTCGACTTTCGCCGATCCATATAAGCAGAAGGTTGATGATGAAATTACAAAACTGATGAAGGAAATTCATATCGTGAAACTCAGCAAATGAACGTGCAATCACTTTATAGCTCCAATGGCAATCACAGCCAAAAAGATAGCACTGTGAAATCAGCCAGGGATTCAAATGCCGATAAACTCACAGAGTACCAAATGCCAAAGCTCTTACAACAGTTCGATATAGCGGCCCAAATCAGCAATTCAGAAAAATCCGGCATGACCTGGTTCACGTCTTTAGATCTGAAATATAGTTTTAGCCAGCTCCAACTTAGTGACATTGTCAGTAGCCATTCCAAATTTAATCAAGTTTGCGGTGAACTTAAAAGAACGTACCGTTTTAAAACCGGATTTTACGGCCTTAATGATATGCCAAAATAGCTTCAAAAGGCAAAGGACAACACGATTCAGAACTTTTGCGTTGAAAGAAGTTGACTGTTTCAAAGGGCTCAATATCAGAGCACACTTCGACGGTCGACTCTGTCCTATTGAGATTTGATACCGAAAATTTTAACTCTAAAATTGTCAAAATGTGAATTATCATGATTAGGTTTCATCATTGACGACAAAAGCATCAAAACAAAACTCTCCAAAAAGCAAGCAAATCTTAATTTTAAAGCACTTATTACCCTAGAGATAAAAAGACTAATTCCAACCAACTTTAAAGTATCAGAACAAATGAAAACTTATATGTGACCTTGGTCAACAACCAGCCTTTGAAGACCCGCTGAAGCTAAAATCCGGATTACTAAAATGTACCACTATGACCCAAAGAAGAAATTACGAGTCAAACGGGACAATAGCCATGGTGGTCTGGGTGCCGCTCTTGAGCAGGAACTGAAAAATTGATTCTAGAGTATTATATTGTTCTCCTCCAGCTTTTTCAATTGACACGAACTCAAATATAGCACTAATGAGCTCGAAGTTATAGCAAAAGTATGGTCGTGCGAACATTTAGAAACGACTTGTTGGGAAATCAGTTTGTGGTATTAACCGACCATGAAGCCATCATTATAACCTTAGCTCTTAAAACCAACCGTGGAAGTAAGATCTATCACTCGGAGATCACTAGATGGGCCGCCAGACTCCTACCATTTGGGTCGCTTTTAGTGTAAATCATATCGCTGGCACCATTTTTGCCATTGTGGGTTGCCTATCAAGAAATTTATCTTCAGAAGCCCCCAACCATCTATTTACCACGAGTCGTTTGTGGTTATATCTATACAGAAATTCTTTGACGCCTGCGATACGATAGACATAATAATAAATTCATCATCCAAATGACCTACTAAATTGAACAGAACAAACGGACCTTAGAGTCAAGTAAACTTTACTCGTCCATCTTCACATATAATTTGGCTGACCCCACCTAAAGGTTCCTGTAAAATTTTTCACATTTTCATTTTTGAGTTTACTGGCGACATTTTATCTAAATTCCCTAATTCCCAGTGTTCCAATTCTAACTATTCAGATTTGTCGAATTAGGGGACTTTTATCACCAATATAGCTCAATGTTCTCATCTTCTAGTCTTTACCAATCATATTTGAGTGTACTTTAGTTTAAATACATGTATTGTGCTATTTTGAAATTTTTTGTTATCAGGAAAAAAGAACTTAAGCCGTTATGATTAGAAGACACTGCCATCAGATGAAATCTTTTTTTTGTGCACAAAAAATTACCATTGAAATTTTTCAGTTATGTATGAGTTTTTTTATTAACTTAGAGCCAAATTTAACCTAAATTTTGATAACAGCTAAATTTCTTTTTGACCTATCGCTACTAGAAAGACTTATAAATAAAATTCTTCCAAATTTGTATTATTCTGAAGCCGCAAATTTTATTTTTGTGTAGACCTTTTTCTTAAGAGCTCGAAATAACACAATTAGTTCAATTTGCGCTTGCTGTGTTTACATCTACCAAATAGTTCAAAATAGTTCAAAACACAAAGAGCTTGGGCAGATACGCTTTCTCAACCAGGGGCAGATTCCAAGAGAGCTGGGCAGAACTTCAGTTTCACCCCGTTTGTAAAAAATCAATCTTTTTGGTTTATGGAGAAATGCTAGTCAAAAAATTTCCATATATGAAAATTACTAATCATAGACCTTTGATGCATTTTTCTGTACTTATGGAATTGCATGAAAAGTGTATGGTTAGCTTTTTTCCATATATGGAAATTGTATGATTAGCATTTTTTTGGTCAACCCGGGAAACTACTGGTAGGTCAGTTCACGCGCCGTAAATAATGTGCCATTGAGTCCGCAAAAGATGCAATCTGAAAATTCAAGTTATTTTCTCATTGTCCAATTTAAATTTGAAAAAATGTTACTCAAAAACTTTATTGAAAAAAAAAACATTTTTGTTTTTTTTTTCATTTTTACTCTTAGCATTTGAAAAAGTTATTAAAACAGCAGGCCTTGAAAATCTATCAAATAGATTTATTATGAAATCCCTTCATCAGTCACCTGATTTGGCTGACATTCTAAGAATAGCTGTAGCTTACAATTTTGAAGAATCGTATGGCGGTCCTTCTTATGGCGGGATGTGATTATTTAAAAAACTTAACCAATTTGATCAAAATTTATTTTGGTGTGAGCACTTTTTCTGCTGTTTTTATGACAAAAAAAGAGAAGCTCCCTTGAGAAAGAGTAAAGCATATCATGATTAAGTTTTCTTTCAAAAAGTTTATGGATTGTAACTCGCAACTGAAAGCCTGTAAAAGTAAAGATGTAATTCTCAAATCAAAGAAGATTTGTTCTTAAATTTGAATTGCTTGAAAAGTAAGAAATATCAGTTTTAAATATTCTATATTAAAAACAAATCATAAAATATTTCACGAACCTAAGAAAAATGAGTCATTTACCTTTTTTTACGAAAAAAACTGCACCAGGTCGAATTTTGCATATTTGATCATAATGCAACCTACTTTTTTCATTGCAAAATAGTGCTTGGTATGCAATTTCAAAGTTATCGTGAGATCCGCCTCAAATCCTCCAAAATCTAAAAAAAATCTCAGATCTGAATAATCAAGTAAAGATTATAATAACACTTCCATACTTTAACAATGTATTTTCATATCTGAAATGCAGTTTCTCTCGAATGTTTCAGATGTTAGAAAAATCGTATCGAAACTTCAGATTTGGTTTTCGTTTTTGAATGTTTCGGATCTGAAAGTATCAATTTATGGACAAAATAAGAAATGGATGATAGCAAAAAATTTACAGTCTCACATCGGTTAAACAAGAAATCTTCCGAATAAGCAATTTTGTACAGAAAGAAGACACAAATTGGAAACTTCCGAATAAGCAATTTTGTACAGAAAGAAGACACAAATTTTTAGAAGAAACTTTTTTTTCCTTTGTTACAATTCCAAAAACTGCGTGGAGTTTTATAGAGGAAAATGATACTGAAAAGGTCAGAAAGAAAACATTCAAAAAGCTTACACTTTCTTAAAGCGAGAGCCCACATATAAACAAAAATTGACGGGTTGTTCCTGTAAATTTAGGAGTTGCGGTTGAAATTTCTTCCCAGGGGATTGTTGATTAATACAAATTTTTTCCAACTTATCTTTAGTTCTTCTGTGTTCTTGGAAACGTAACTACAAAGGTAAGAAGATTTAACCAGTGACGATCAAAATGTTTTTCAACTGGTCGCTGAATTGTAAGAGTTTTCCAATAATGTCACAAAATGGAAGTTTCGTTGAAAAAGGCATCAATAAGTATTTCAGCTTTTAATGGAATCAGTTAACCATCAAGTGTCAGACACAAATAAAACATGTTAACTCTACCAAAAAAGGTGAAATAATAATTAAGTCCACATTTTTCCGTAGTTTTTTGTCTGATTAATTAGCAATTTGAATTTAAAGTAAAAATGTATTTTAAATTTTTCAGCAGATGCGTAGCGTCTGCTGAAACATAATCCGATTCAAAAGTAGTTGTAACGAGCTGATTTGAATCAATGAGTTGTTTCTGGATGATGATGAGAAAAGTCTGTACTTGGCTTGTCGTATGAGGGGAGAAACGGATTTTAAAAGTTTGCACAGATGTTTTCCTGCTGAACTTTTCACTTGAATAAAACAAAAACTAGGTGTAATGCCTCTAAGAGCAATCCGAATGTTCAGGATTCCGTGCTGATCTGAGTAGCAGTCGTTTTCCAACAACATGCAACTATGATAGTGATGAAAAATTACTAACTTTTAGACAAAGTTTGTAAGTAAAAAGCTAATTTTGAGAGCTATTATGAACAAATGACTTATTTTGAAATGCTTTTTTTTTGCTTTTTTTTGAAATTCATGAAAACCGGAAATACTCACCCGGAAGTTTTCATACATCTCAAATTTTCACATATCTCGCATAGCTTTTTTTAAACGAGATCGCAACGGGTCTCTGATTTTGCCAATAATTTTCTGCATTCTGCCTAGGCCGATTTTCTGCAGCCTGAAAGATCGTGTGTATTCTTCCACTGAACCAGGGGTTGAGCGACGGCGGAGTTTACCATTTTACAAAAACAAATCACAGCTTTTTTTGTGTTTTTGGACGTTCTGAAAAATATCAACAAGAAATACAACCCAAACAACTAGTGAGCGGAAATTGGACCCCTACTTGAACATAAAAAGTGATCTTATTGAACTGCGATGAAAAGATACTGCCCAGTCATTCAAGAAACTTCAAATTGAAAACAAACGAACTAATTCATTTAGAGAAAGTTTGTAAAGAAGGAAAATGATCAGCTTCATAAAGTATTTTGTAATAATTTAAAAAAAAGTGTATGAAGAAAAAATACGGGTTGAACAAAATTAGAGAGTTGATGCAATCTCGAATAATGAAAAATATTGGTTGTTTCTAAATTCAACAGTTGCTCTTAATTCACTTAATTACGTCATTTGGATTTTTCTTAAGTAATTTTTTTCTCGCTGACTTTTATTTATTTACCAGCGTTATCATTGATTTATTTTTAGGAAAAACTTGTCACAAATAAAATTTGTTGCATAGTTTGGCAATATTTTTTAAAATGACGTTGAACTACATTTTACGATGAACGATAGAAGTTGCTGCTCTCAGGAGACGAAGAAATATTTTAAAAAAATTTCATTAAAATTGAATATCGAGATCAGATATCGGCCTTTGAATATCTGGGAAAAATTTTCTATATCAATTTTATTTTTCTTAATCTCAAAAGCTTTCAAGTTTAGTTTGTGTAAATTGATCTAGATACACTGCAGGTGAAATTTTTGGACACTTAGAAAGCATTAAGAAACATCTGAGCCGCATCTGGATCTTTTTTTTTTTGAGGTTTATTCGATTTTTGCGAGGAAGAAAACACATCCCAAGCCAGAATGTAACTACCAAAAACGATTTTATAAGCAATTTGCCATAACACATACTTTTTTAAATCTTTTTATCATAGAAATTTTGCTATAAAGGTTGCTTGTTTGGTTTCCGGCTTGTGTTAATTCTTCAAAGCAGCGGATATATGCTTCGAGCAAGTCGACTTTTGTTTGGACTTTTTCATCAAAGTTTGTTATGATTCGGCATTTTTGTACAAAAATGGCTAGTTTTGATCCCCGTTGACTGATTTTGCTGTATGTGTTGAATCAAATGTTTCGGCTGAACGGTCGTTTGATGGCTAATTGTTCCGACTTTCGATACGAAAGTAACGGAATATTTGTGCTCGGGGTGGGTTTTTTTTTCTTCAGACAAATTTCGACTTTTTAACTAGCCGTTTTTGACGGACTTTTTTTATCATTCGAAAGCTATTGTTGTCTTGAGCTTGAATTTGAAAAGATATTTTACCTGTGATCATTTTTCGTAAAGTTATGAGGGTTTAAAGATTGCCATTTTGGCCAACTTGGGACAATTAACGCTCGATATATTTCGCGCTATTAACGCGTAAGCGAGATTTAATCTGTCTTAGAATTTGTTCCAAATTGGTTCAAGGAACCTTATTTGCCATAATTGATTTGTTACAAGGAACGAAATCTATCCTTTTGTACTTTATATGGCGTGTGGGGGATGTTTTTACATAAAATCTCAAATTTTTTCAAACAATTTTTTTATTTTTTTTATTACATTAAAAAATTCCAAATTATTAATGCTCCATAGACCTTGAAAGGCAGTTGGAACGTTCAGGGCTTCGCCCTGATACGAGCAGTCTTGTTTTATATTTGTCTATGAGTTATCTGATTCGATTTCGTTTCCAAAAGGATTAAATTGTTGAAAACTTTCAATCGTTTTAAAAAAACATTAATTTGTGAATTTTGAGTTATACATTTAAGTTTCCCAGCAACCACTGTGCTTCCATTTTACGCATTTGCTCCAATTCCGTGGCATGAAGCGACCAGAGAGCTATGGAGTACAAAACCTCTCAGCGCTGCACAGTGGGATGAAAACTCAATGATTCATACTTCGTTTATTTCTACTCCCAAAATTCAGGAGAACTCAAAGACACCGGCGATGCAAAACCAGAAGCATACATTTTCTGTGCGATGAAACTCGTCTGATATCACTTAAACGTTTTGATTTTTTTTGTTTTTTTTTTTGTTTTCAGAAAGTACAAGAAATTTTATGCATGTGATGACTTTTTTAAATGAACAGTTCCGATAGAACAAATCTTTTAAATTTCAGCCAGTGAGAAACATAAAATTGCTCAAAGTGAAAAACAAAACTTGTGAAAATAGAATAAAATTTTTCATTTAATCTAAGTTTGTTCACCAATATAAAAAATGAGTCAACTTGCGGATTCCATTACTATTTTCTGTCCTTGGGATTAAAAGGGAACCTAATTTAATTTAAAACTACCTAAATGAAAATTTAACTATTTGGGAGAACTAAACAAGCATAATTGTTCCGACTTTCGATACGAAAGTAACGGAATATTTGTGCTCGGGGTGGGTTTTTTTTTCTTCAGACAAATTTCGACTTTTTAACTAGCCATTTTTGACGGAACTTTTTTTTATATCATTCAAATGTATTGTTGTCCTGAGCTTAAATTTGAAAAGATATTTCACCTGTGATCATTTTTTGTAAAGTTATGAGGGTTTAAAGATTGCCATTTTGACCAATTTGGGACAATTAACGCGCGATATAATTCGCGCTATTAACGCGTAAGCGGAGACTTAATCCGTCTTATAAATCGTTCCAAATGGGTTGAACGAAGCTTTTTTGCCATAATTGATTTGTTACAAGGAACATAATCTATCTTTTTATACTTTATATGGCGTGTGGGGGGATGATTTTCATAAAAAAATTCAAATTAAAAAAAGAAAATTCATTTTATTTTATTTCATTTAGTTTTTTTTTGTTTATACTGCTGCTCCATAAACCTTAAAAGGCAGTCGGAAAAATCAAGGCTTCGCCCTATTACGAGCAGTCTTGTTTTATTGCAAATTTCTTACCCCCAAAACCCCCAAATCCATCAAACACATTCAAGATGTTTTATTGATTTTTTAAATTTCCCTCAGTTAAAAGCAAATTAGTACACTCAAGTCATCCTAATGAATATGTTAAGTTTTTTGTTGGAGTTGCAGGCAAGCTGGAGTTTCGTTTGCCATATACAGCAAATGTTTTTATACAAAATTCAACTAAGTCTCATTAAAGTGGCGAATACAGCTAGTTAATCAAATAAATCCAGGCCAAAAAATTAATAGAAAAATTGAACAAAAAATGGAATAAAATTGACAGCTAGTAAAACAAGCAGATAGACAATATTTTACATTTTCTTAGATCGAACGATGTTCAAAAAAAGTTAATAAATCATGATTTTTGATTTTAAAAAAAAAAACGAAAAAAAAAAACATTTTTCAGCTCTTGCAAAATTTTTTCAGCAAAGTTTGCTGCCTGCTATAACTCTTTTTCTACTATTTGCGACTTCTTTTTTCTGTGGAAAAAACAAATAGGAGCGTCTGACAGTTCTAATTGGTTTAAAATCTTCCATTTTTTGGTCACTATATTAACAAAATAACCTATGGGTGGCAAATTTGCAGCAATGTAACCAAACCCAGATTTTTGCTAATTGGGGTCATTTTTCTCCCTAAACAATGTTTCAATTAATGACCCCTGAACCTGGTTAAAATTGAAAAGCTTTTGACAAGAAGTATCATTAGAGAACGAGGCATTATTTATAACAAAGAAGCCAAACTTTTTATGATCTACTCGGTCAGACAAAACTTCAAAATTTTTCGTGATGTGTGATCAATTTTGTATTTTGCTTCTGTGCTGCTGCTTTGCGATAAATAAATCGAATAGGCCAACACCGTACTGTTTCAATTAGTCCAGACTTGTCTCTTTGTTAAAAGTTTTTTTAGAGTGTTTGAAAAAAAATTATTTCGTTTTGTTGTGATTTTTTTCTCAGATGCTTTTTTTCATATAAGAACATCGAGACACGCGGCTTTAGATTGTCAATATCGACTTCTGAACCTGTTGTTTAATTTTTCAACCAATGAAATTATAAGTACTAATTCAACTTTTTTCTTGAACATTTTCTATTCGTTGTGTTCAATTCATATTCAAAAGACAAGAAAAGTTTAAGATAAATACAACGATATAGTCAATACCAAAATGTTTTTTTTTACGAAAACTAGTCCTTTTTTTAAATCACTGATACCTAATAATTTCAAAAATTACAAGGCTTTGTTTTTGCTATAATTACATTTTAGAGTTTTCGATGCTTTACATGGTGATTGTCACTTTCTGACCCTGTTGTTGTCGTGTACAATTATGTTTTCCCCGTGAGTATTACGTTTCATAAAACGCTACATTTCACATTAAAAATTTTATCTTTTCTTGTCTCATCTCAGTTTACCCCTCCCCCTTTACTTTCACCCGTTGAGGAAGAGGTAAAAAAAAACTTGAGGGGGACAAATTTCTACAAAAAAAATGTATTTAGTTCTAAAAACAAAATGGACTACAATCCATTATAATAGATTCTAATTTCAAAAATAATCGATTATATCGGACTATCTAGGCAAAAATAATCGATTTCCATGCCAAAAAAATGGATTATAATGGATCATTTTTTGTTCAAAAATTAATCGATTTTAACGGCAGAATAATCGATTTTCTGGTCGGAATTTTAGATTTTTAATGGATTCTGGGTTATAATGGATTTTTTTTGTCTCGGGAATCCATTAAAATTGATTAGAATCCATGGTCCCTCGGTGTAGCTAATTAGGATCTATTCTGTATCCGCTGCCAAAGAACAATCTGATAAAATTGAAAACATGGCGCATCTTAAAGAATACTATCACTACTCAACAAATAATTGCAGTTTGCTCCATCAATTTTTAGGATCTTCTCCACACTAATTGAAGTCTAATGTTTGGTCAAATCTATCGTTCAAATAGTCGCAATTGTAAGATTGGCGTAACTAAACACTGCCCGAGAAACTAACATTACGAGTCCAAACTGTGTACCCGGGTTGACCTCCATACACCGAAAATGCTTATCATACAATTCCATACATCAAGTGTGTGGGAAAATGCTTGTCATACAATTTTCATACAATTTCTAAAAATGGTTGAAAACTGGTATAAACTCTTTTCTGTGGCTGTTTGATTCTAATAAAACAATCTGGTGATAAAAAACTGAGGTTTTCGTTTTTTGAAAAAAAATGCTTGTCATACAATTCCCATATATGGAAATTGTATGACTGGCATTTTTTTGATGGCGACTCAAAAAATTTTTCAAGTTATTTTGAAAATTTGGCCCAAAAATTTTTTTTGTTTTTTTTTTCAACCGCAAATCGATTTTCGTACGCAAACAAACTTTTTTCGAAAAAAAAAATTTTGCATGCAAAATTTAATAGTTTTTGTGCATAACGTAGTCCTGGATACGATAAAATTGGCTTTTACTTTCTTTTCACTTAATTTTTCTTTTTCAAAAACGCTGAAAATTCCTTTTTCTTTTGTATGGGGTGTTAATGTACGCCTTGATCAATGTCTGATAATTTGAAAATTCAAAAATTTGATATAATCATCATTAATAAATTTTTCCAAAAAATAAAAGTTTGTTACTTTTGTTATATCAATTGTGAAAGACAGCCAACTTCAGGTCGTTTTCTATGCATTGTAAATGCAAGACCGTCCAATCTTTGGTGTTTTGAGTAACCAAGGTCTATGTCACTTGTGTTCGGTTGCAACTACAACCGAAAATTTTTCAGAAACTAAATTTAGAAAGAAAAAATCAAAATTTTTGGTTTATGGGAAAACACCTATCATACAATTTTCATATATGGAAAAATGCTTATCATAGAGTTTTCATACAATTTTCTGTACGTATGGAATTGTATGAAATTGTATGGCAAGAAGTTTCTCATATATGGAAATTGTATGATAAGAAGTTTTGGTCAACCCGGGTATTTTGTGAATTTTAAACGGATCTCGCGGCAAGGACGCTCCCATTTTACTTCTTTTGTTCTTTCTTTCTTTCTTTCTTTCTCTTTGATCAGCATAATAAATAACAATTCGGCTCTTTTCCACTTCCCCCGTTAATATAGTTTTTTCTAAAAATAAGGGCGTAGTCATAATGCGAAAACAAAAATACATGGTCACATTACGAGGCCAAACAGTGAATCATGAAAATTGTGAGCGGATTCCGCAACAAGGACGCTCCTTTTGTTCTTCTTTTGTTCTTTCATTCACTTTGATCGCTCCGACAAAATTTTACATGTTTAAAGTCTTGTCTCTGGAATCCAGGAACATACAGACACAAAATTGTGGGCCTATTCAGTGCACAGTATGTCTTCGTAATGAACAGCAATCGAAGCTTGAAAATAAAAATCATGAATCACAACAGAAACGATATCATTAAAGTCAAAAATCAATGGTTTGAATATGAATCGATACACTGTTGAAAACTGTATTCGTATTCAAACTTTTTTGATTGTCAGTATACGTTTTCCTAATATAATTAAGAGTGATCTAAGTTTTGATGTTATCCTTGTCTAGTTGGTTAAAAAATTGTTTTCTCAAAACCTGAGATTTTATTACAAAACCGATTCCCTTCCTCTTCGAAATACCATTGTGTTTTATCAACGAACACCTATTTCCTGCAACTTTTATAAGAGTAAGCTGGCAAAATTTTGTTTCAAAGAAGGCCACCGAAGATCAATTCTAGCAGCAAGGATTTTTTAAGGACAATCAGTGGCAGATCTAGGATTTTTTTGAGTATGGGGGACGGATTTTCAAAAAAAAACTGAAAAAATGTTGTCTATCTTTTTTCATGTAAAAAGATCTGTTTTGGCAAAATTTTCTGCGCCGCAGGCAAAATTTCATGTATTCGGCCAAAAAGGCACAAAATTGAGTTATTTCTTGCGAGCTGCCCACTCAAAATAAGCATATATTGACGCCAAAGGCGCCTTTAGAAAACTGCTAGTGTCCTTCAAAAATTAATATCTCAAAAATGTACAAAGGGAGACCCTTTGGGTCGTCAGGGGGTCGAGTATTAGCTCATAACCTCATTTTTCCTCATAGCCTACACAACATAAAACCTTTTTCATTCTGAAAGTAATCGAGAGCATTTGTAGCGTGTAAATTTGATAATCTTGACACGGTTGAATTTGCATCTACTAGTTACAACATAGTCCTCAAAACTAGTTTATCCAAAATCCAACGTGTCACCCAAACTTGCTAAAGCAGCAGTAATCATTAAGCAATTCCAGAAGAAGCGTCGTTCATTTTAATGTTGTTGAATTTACATTCCTCTTCAAACGGCTTTGTAGAATGCTTATGACATTTGCGTGAAAAAAACCGAAATGAATTTGGCTGGATCAGTAAAAATTTGAGACCAAGCTGTTGTGAAACAACTTTTCGCAGACTTTTAGTCCTTGTGTAAATATTCATTATAGAAAAGAACAGCAACCTGAAGCCCCATTAGCGATACTCGTTTTAAAGCATCTGACAAACTGTCAAAAACAATCAAAATAATTAACAAAAAATTTGTACATATAACTCGATTTACATTTACACCTGTAATGGTATGAATTTGAGAGCATTTTAGTTGGTCAACTACGTTATGCAGGAATCAAACAGTTAAATTTGCCAGCTTTTGAGAACTTTCAAATAAAATTTCAGCAAGAATTTTTTTTGTTTCCACCATTGTGGACCCTAATGGAGTCACGGCAAATTTAAAATTTATTGAAAGATTTTGTTTCAGCATTTTTAAAGTCTTGACTCAAATAACATATTGAAAGTTTTATTTGAGCAACCATATGTATCAAACCGCCGTTCTGCAGTAATTATACAAATGCCTCAAGTCAAACTCGTATTCAGTCTATATAAACGTCACATTAAGTCGATATCTGATTTCGAACGAAAACAAGACTGCTCGTATCAGGTCGAAGCCCTGAATCTTCCGACTGCTTTTTAAAGTCTATGAAGCAGTGATAACAAGAAAAAAATTTATTTGTAAAAAAATAAATTGAATTTGTTTTTAATTTGAGGTTTTTTTGTGAAAGTCATCACCACACACGTCGTATTAAGTACTTAGTCGTAAGCTTCGGTCCTAGTAACAAATCAACAATGGCAAATAAGTTTCTTTCAACCAATTTGGAACGCTTTCTATGACCTATTAAATCTCTGCTTACGCTTTAACAGCGCGAAATATATCATTTATTAATTGTCGCAAATTGGCCAAAATGCCAATCCATAAACCCTCAAAACACTACGAAAAATGATCACAAAAAAAAACGACTAAAAATTGCTTGGCAGAATTCGGATTTTCAAAAAGTTTGAACTAATGGAAATTATTGATAGCTTTTTGATTATCATGATTGTGCACAAAATGATTTGGCATTTTGATTGTGCTAGGACAATATAGTGGCTTAAGCAATTCTCGTTAAGCAGTAGATGCTGAGCAAGTTTCAATTATTTCAAAGTTAGAGAAAGTTTTTTTTCAGAATACACAAAAAACAGCTGAATCAATCAAAATTAATACATAATTTAGTTAAATTTCGTGTTTTTTGTCACATTTTCTTTCAAGTTCCACGATTTCTTCGTCCTCACCAAAACAAATGCAACCTGTTGAATTGAAAAATTTTCTTTCCTGTACATTCTATCACTAAGCATTCGAGTTCTATCATGCACTATCATGGAAGTAAGACATTCTTCGATTCTCAATGCTTGTGAACAAGGTAAATTGCAAGCATGTTAACTAAAGAAGTCGTTTGTATTAGAAATCTTCTGAAAAAAAGAACAATTCTTCTGTATTTGAAGTCAGCAGTTCATGTGAAAAATTACCTCGTTGGATTCATAGTAAGAATTTTTCTCAGCATAACAAAACTTTGTCTACTTTTCTATTATAAGAAAGTTGACAGGATTGGTGGCAATCTCAATTTGAACGAGTAATTCAATCTTTTTTTTGTTTTTGTTCCCAAATTTTGGACAGACTTCCATAAAATGTATAGGTTTCACTCTATTTATTCAAGGAAGCTGAGAAAATCTTAATATCAATTGAATACTAAGAATTTTGAAATTAAACTGAAATTTTTCCTCGTGTGCTGTCCCTGTTAACAGCTATAGCCTGAGTATGCTTTGTATAGATTTTGAACACTTGGAAATATATTCTGTAATTAATCAAAAAAAGTTTTTCAGTCTCATCATCTTGATGAGAAAAATTACAATATTTTACTGTGTATTTCTGATTGGTCGAATTTTTTCATAATCTTCAAATACTTTTTTTCCGTAGGATCACATCATTTACTCTACAATTGATGAGAAAAATTAATTTTTTCTGAACCAACTCGAAAAGACATGAATATAGAAATTTATTGTCATCTTTATCTATTTTTGCTAATTTCGTCTGAACGCTAAGTTGTATTTACAATGTAAAACTCCTAAGAAATCCGAAAAATTCATCAATCTTGTCAATCTCGTAACAACCATCGCATTTTGTTCTGTGAAAATCTGATAGATAGATTTTATGTACCTGAAGAGTTCTACGCTTTCACCGTAGTTGTTTCTCCAAATAACCCTATAATTTCGTCGAACAGTTCAGTTCTGTACAAAACAGACGTCGAAATAAAATTATATAAAAAGTAGAAAAGCGATGTGGTGTATTTTGTTAATAAATCAAAAAATTAAGGTTTTTTGTAAAAAATCTAGTGCTTTTTTGTGGATAATTTCCAAAAAAAAGAAAAACTTTTTAATACACAAAAAATTTCTCTTTTTTATATTAAAGATGTCGCGATCGGTTGACGTTGTAATAAGTTGGATTGATGTTAGATTTTGCCGTTGATAGAAAACGTATCAGTTTTTGGTCCTAAATGAACGCGAGCAACTCAATAAGTTTTCGAAAACGATATAGAGGAGGTTTCAAAAAGTATACTACTGCTAGATTTTCATTAACGAGAATTGACTCATATTGAATTGTTGACCAGTAAATCAATGGAAAGCTCAGAAAACAAAACAGGACAAATAAATAAAATACTATTTTGAACTGGATTCTCAAACAGATTCACAATCTTTTAGCAAACTTTTTAATACATTTTCGAAAGTTAGAAGATTCCACTATATACTGTTGTAGATGCCACACTATAACACGTGAAAGATGATAAAGGTGTCAACTTTGTCATTTTTTGTCGCTGGTTTATTTTATAACGAATTGCAAAAAATGATCTATTTTTAATTTTTGAATCAAGGTTAGAAGTTGTAAGAAAAGAATTTATCTTCAAAACCTCCTCTCGTATATACATGCATTATATCGCTTTCATATGAAAATGGTAGAAGACTATTTTTCTATTAAAAAATCGACTATTTAAAACGGATTGTTTATTTCGAAATTCCGAACACATAGAAATTTTTTTGGGATCAAAAAACCCACTGAAATTATTTTTAAAAAGATTGCGTTGGAAGTTTGGTTCTGATTGGTTAATATGAAAATTGTTTCAAAATTTCTTTTCCACAAAAGCTCAATTCTGATTGGTTGATTTCAGAGTCTTCGAAATTTAAATAGATCCTAAACTTAATTAAATATATAAAAAACTGTTTGGTTGATTTCCCCACGCAACAGCAAATAGGTTTAGTTTCCTTAAACAAAAACTGTCGCCAAAATTTTCATATTTTTGTATTACTACTTTTTTTTATTCTCATTCAGTTTTTGGAATCTTTAAAAGCACATTTAAACCTCCCAGCAAAAAACTTGAGTTTTTTAGATTTCCGAATTCGTATATATTTACAAAAACTACTGCAACTTTCTAAAAGGACTTCAATACATAGAAACGAGTGATCTGCACGTCGTGAAAGTGGTAGAGATTAACCAACTTAAATTCATCAAAACATGGCAATCATTGTGCCGTTTTAAGAAGCCAAGTTGTAATTAATTATACAAAAAACGGCAAGGAACTGAATTCCCATAATGAGAAGATATACTTCATTCCTGAATGTTCTTCTTTACAAGAAATTATATTCATGGAATACAAGATGATCGACTATAGGCTGAGCACCATTCTAGCATGAATGGCATACAAAAGCACCACGAGGAGGCAAATAAGTTTAAAATCTAACTAATATATTAGATATATACTATTATATCAGAAAAATTTTGTGGCAAGCATTGTTGATATGAAACAGAAAAGTTTGAGAAACTCAGAAATTTTTCAAAAAAAAAACCAAGAAAACTCAAAGCAAAAAGTACGCAGTGTCTGTTTATAGAATAAAGGTTTTAGTATAAGTTAAATTCAGTTGAGCTTTTGTTCAGTTACGATTAATGAAAACACCAACGCAAGCAACAATTGAGTTCATTTGGTCGTAAATTTTTCCTGTGAAAATGATTCAAAAATCTTGAATCCAAAGTAATGATTGTTATAATAGCAAAAAAATTTTTATGGAGTTTCTATTTTGTAATTCATTGATCAAATTGAAAAATATTAAGAGAAGGGTTCATAACTGCTTCCTAAAACTGTAAAAAGGGTTTTTTGAGCCTCAACTTAATCTAATCGATCATTATTGCCTTCTTATTATTAATTGTTATTACTATGCATCAGGCATTTATTAAGTCAATTACTAGGACATAGTAATTCTTTTTAGTTATTCATCATTTTTTTACTTCATCAGTTTATCTCTTCATTCACTTTCACTTTTCAGTCATTCAATTCTTCATTTTAATCATTCGCTAATATAATAATTTCAATCATTATCTTTAAGGGCAATTCCATCTTTTTTACCAAGAAAACTCCATAATAAACTCCCGGGTTGAACTACCATCGTTAAATTATCGCCTTTTCTGTAGTACCCAATGATCGTTATTTTCCAGCGCTGATCCATTTGTAATTCCGAAAACGTTGCATAGCTAAACTGCGACCTTTCGGGGCTATTCTAGTAAGGATTTCGTAGAAAAAAACTTCAGAAAATTCAATTCATTTAAATGAGTGTGAGGTAACGGTGAAAAGAAATCGTTTTTATTGGATTTTTGTGATCTAAAACGTCATTAAGATGATTGATTCCTATGTTGCCCTCAGACGGAAGACTGGAATATAAAAATGATTATAGTCCCTTTTTCTCAATTTTAAAATTAATTGTAATCCATTTCAAACCAATTAAGGACTTTCCCACTTGAAGGACTTTCCCACTTTATTTTTGTTTTGCTTCATGCAAAAATCGTTGGTTCACAGGTGGAAGTCTGTTTCAGGTGTGGGAATGGCGGGGATAAGGGAAAAAGGGGCAAACTTGGGGGAAGAATGTTGAAAGGGGACAAGGGTGCAAATGTTAGGGGAATGGGGTTTAACAGAAGGGGGACTAATGCACCTACAGTTTAATTCCGCTCTCCCCATATTTCTAAATATTATACGAAAAATTCATGAAAAAAAAACAAAGTTGAGTAATTTAGTAACATAAAAAATAACTAAAATGATGGTTTCGTCAAAACAACAAGTAAACAGCTTTATTTTAAAATGTAGAAAGGACTCTACTTGCGCAAAAAATTGCATCTCAATAAAGTGGGAAAAAAGTTTAAAATTTATTTGCAATGGATATCATTGTTTTATTAAATAATAGCAACATATTCCATTTTTAATTGATTATAGTCGATTATTTTCACTCTTGTAGACACTGCCAAAAAACTCAAAATTATTCGGTTTTTGTTCATGGAACTGCAGTGCGGGGTTAAGAAAGAGCGGGTTTTTGTGTTCATAAAATGTGTTCATACTTTTCACAGGAAGTGGATAGTAAATTGATTTCATGTTATCCAAGTATGCACAGTTAGGATCAAGGTTTTTGTTTGCCCCCCGAAAACATCACGCAAATATTTTTATCAATCGATCACGACTTCGGTCCAATTTTAACCCGAAATCAAATGTCGACAAATAATAAACAACCTGCTTTGCAACTAAATCAACCAAACTTTCCGTTTGAACTACCAATGTGACAAAAATACATAAACAAGCACATGGTTTTTTCCTATTTCGCGGCATCAAATCAACCAATTAGGAATGACGAGTATTTCAATATCGATCTTCGAAATTTCACTGACCGGTTTTTTCTTAAATTTGGTTTGTTTTGTAGGTGCGACAGATGTTGTAATTGAGCCCAAGACAACCTTTAACTGGACTTCACAATCATTTATTATACCTGTAAATTTTCCACGTTCCAATTTGCCTCAAATTTGGCACAACTGCTTGAAACATAGCCAGTTCTATTGTTTGGACTCGTTTGAAGGTGAAGACGAGGGACATTTACACGCAATTGAATCAGCTACCGCCACTGGATTCTGGGCATCACTTAACAACTATGAGGCTTACAACAAATTAGCCACCAATGCTGATACCAGCTGCAGAAAAGAGTTACGGTGGATTTATCGGAAACACAATCTCTATTCGGACTGGGAAGAATGTTGTCATCGACAATGTGCAATGTACGAACTAATGGGTTTCAGATTAATGAACCTAACGCCAGTCGAGTATACAAGTAATTTACTAAATTATGACGACGATGATAATAACAAGAAGTTGAACTTAATTTGGTCGTTTTTTCATCGGGAGTGCCAAGTGAATATCATCGCGAAGTTAGGATTCGGTCCTGGGCCCCTTAAGAGGTTTATATACATGATGGGACCCTCCGCTCCTCGTCCCGGTTTTCCGTATCGGCTGAAAACTGGATCTGATGGCTGGACTCTGGATATTCCATATGAGAACCCTGAGGATTTCGTGACTTACGAGTGGTTTAAAATAAACGTTATCTGTAAAGATCAAATGTGGATATGTGAACAGAATTCAAAGCTTGAATAAAAATATTTTCTGACTTATTTAATTTTACAATGCTATTTTTGTAGCTTCAATCAGGCTACGATTGTAGAAAAACTCAATTTTTCTTATTTTTTCTTCTTTTCCACTTTGTTCCAAACAATAAAAACTGAGCGAAAGTTCTAGTTCAGCTTTCGAGGCTAAAATCTCAGAAGCTTGTACGTTCACAGATTGTAAAATGCTATTGAAGCAGATTAAATAACATTTTGGCTCTTTTCCACTCCCCCGTTAGAATAGTTTTTTTTCTAAGATAAGGGCGTAGTCATTATGCAAATAAAAAATAATTAACATGGTCAGTCATCAGATAATATATATTCTTCTCAACAGTGTTCTCCACCTGTGTTCCTTGCTTCATAAGGGTAAAGATGCAGCAACTGTTTAATATGATGAACAAACGAAGAAAACATGATAAAAAAATTTGTGTATCTGTTCTCCGCTAGGTTCACACTCAGCTGAACTTGAGTCTGAACAGTTTTCTCGATTCTTAGACAAAGAAATTTCTGAAAAAAATGGACTAGATATTGACAGCTCGGCAATAGCTCACTTCAACCCTACCCTACCCCAAAAAACATAAATTATATAGTTTTGTTTACAAAAACCTACTACGTTTTATATCGAAGGCAGCGCAACAAAACATTTTTACTGGTAAAAAAACTTGCTGACTAAATGCTTTGATATTTTAAAAGAAACAAAAATTATATTCGAGTTTGGCAACAGCGTGAAAGTAATGGAATATAAAATTAAATATGATCAACTCAACTTAAGCATTTTGATTTTTTTTAAATTTGCTGTTTAAGTTTGATCCAACTTAATTGGTACTCTCAGTTAACTTAACCCAATTCGACCAAATTTAAATGATACAACGGAAAGCAACTTTGTAGGATGAAAATTGCAATGAATAAATTGTATCTTTCTAAATTGACAGAAAATTTTTAAATAAAGCGTGGAGTCGCGCAGAAATCGTTCTATTATTTTTTCTACTTTACCTCAATGATATTCTTGCTTTAAAGTTTTTTTTGCAGATAGTTGTATTAAATATGCGGAAGTTTCGAAAAAAAATGACCTGGATTTGAACAATAGAAGTTTCGATGACAGTGACTAAACTAACGTATTCCGGACAAAAACAGCCCTATAGTTTTTAGCCTTAAAAGTTTAAAATTGCCTTTAATTCAGTCCAAAAGAGCTGCAAACGTAAAATGACGTATTGATAGGCGTTCAAATTAACTGCAAATTGAGTTTGTTGAACATGTTAGAAACCTGAAAAAAATGATGGTAAAATTCTTCTCATGTCGTTGCCAAATCATGTCTGAGAACAAATCATAAATGTATATCAATTGGTATTCATAAAAATATATCAAGAGTATAAACAATTAAAAATGAAACTCTCAGCAAAAAAAATTTTCACCAGCTGGCCTCAAAAACATTTGTAAATATACTGCAGAAAAATAGTTGTTATTGCAAATATTCACCACGAAAAGAAAGTTTGAGATAAAAGGATTGACAAAACAAGCAATCAAAATCTATTCAGTTTACGATTACAAAAAACATGCATTGTTAAAAACACCAACACAAGTCACAGGAAAAGAACAAACGAGTAATTGTTTACTTCGAAAGAAATAAACCATTTAATTGACACACGTAATCGAGCCTTACAACCCGTACCGTGAAAATTCTTTGTATCTAATCTAATTCCTGGTCAGACATTCTTTTTGAAATGTTTAAATAAAGCATGGATTTTCTTTAAATACTTTATTTCTTATCCTAATTCTGATCAGAAATTAGCTAAATCTAGGCTATTTCTAGCTAGAAAAAAGTCTCATGCTGGGGCTCGAACTCGTGTCCTTCTGATTGCTACACACTTGCTCTATCCATTTGGCTACATCCCCTGATAATGTTTAGAAGTTTTAGGAGAATAACAATGTTATGACAAGTGTAAGTATGCATTGTATTCGCTACTGCTATTGTGTATACTCGAAGCACGTTTATCTCGTTGCGGTTGAGCAGTTAACTGATTTCTGGTTATTTCTTTCCAGAAACTGTTTGTTTCTAAACTAGAAAAGAAATAGATCACTTCTGCACGGAAAATACGAGAAATTTAGGCTAGATAATCTACTTAGAATTTCTATCTAGAAAAACAGCTTCCGCTGGGTACGGGAAACAAGATGTGCAATAAGATAAATTAAACCCGGAAAACAAGTAGGCGAAATTCTAAATGGACTATAAAGTTTTTGGCAAAGACAATGCAATGTCCAGAAAAAAATTGATATAGTTTTGTACTTCAACTCGGACGCCTATACTCGCACTAAAGTCCACTCTTCAAAAAAACTGGTTAAAATTTGATTGAAATTGCTTTTTTAAGTCAAGAAAATACATTTAAAAAAAAAAATCCATTGTCGGTCGTTTAGTAATTCGGTCTAGTGTAATGGTTATTTCAACTTCAACATAAAACGGCTTTCGTGAACTTCTAGGGTTCAATCGATTGAAGACAACTAAATAGATTTTGCTCATCCAAAAACTTTCAATTGCTTATGGTGACCGTTCGAATCAGCGTTCAAAATTGTACATGTGCACTGTACAAAGTATACTGTTTTTATAGTTTATATAAAACTCGTTCAGTAATGTGCTCGATTCGTAAACGTGCTGATAACGACTTTTTTATCTCTGAGTTTTCTTATGAATTAATCTAAAATTGCGGGAAATTATTCGTTTTAAAATGAACATTGATACACTTCGGTACTCTTTGACAAATAACTCTTATCAAGAACAAATTTCTAAGCGTGGTGTCGGTTAGAAAATATAATTTCACAAAAAAAGATCAATTTTGAATGTTATTTAAAAAATTTCATCCCTCCGAAAAAAAGGCCAATTTTGTCCGAAAAGTTGATTACTGTTCACAGCGACGCCAAAATTGGATGTTGTTGAGTAGTACAGTACTGAGCAGTTCTGTGGTAACAGAATCATTTATTTCCTATCTGAGAGCTCTTTCTAAACTTTTAACCACTTCTGTTTCAAACATCCAATTCGGGAGGCAATTTTAGTTTCAGTTCAAGTTTGTTTGTTAAAACAATGGAAAAAATAAACACGTATATCGAATCTGGAAGCTCCAAGCTATTCCGTTTTGAACCTATTGTCTTTATAATTACAACATACTCTCAGGTCAAAATTCATTAGTTTAAAACTGTACAACTTTATGTCGGAATTCACTCTATCAAGCCTTTTATTACGAAGAAAGTGCGTTTCATAAACTTTTAATGATAGCCTTAACCAGACTGTTGTCTGCCAATTTCCGATGTTTTAGATGGTCCGAACGCCAAAACACGAAAAAATCTACATTAGTTAGTGTTCTTCAAAGTGCACTCCTGCTACGTATTTGTAAATAAAAAGATTCATTTCAAAACTTTTTTTGTTAATTTTAAGCGGCAGCCGCCAAAGATGAATGTTGTAGAGTTTTACCAAGTATTTTTGGGGTGCAAATAAAGAAATTCATGCCCATTCTAGCACTCTTTCTCCGAAATCTTAAATTATTTCTGGATCATTTTCTCAACTGATTGGGCAATATCTTTTGGTCGCAGTTTTATACATTTGTTCTTGTAAATTGTTAAGTACAAAAACTATGAGGAAAACATGGGTTAATTACAAGTAACATGTTTCCTTGTAACATGTTTTTTCTAACTATAAAAATCTAAGTTTTTCATCAATTGATTACGTCGTTTGGTTGTTTTCCTTATTTATTTTTTATTCTTTCCAGACTTTTACTTTCCATCGTTATCAAAAATTGTAGCAAAAAACTCCTTTTTTATCGTTGAGTTAACTTTAAGAAAAACATATCAGACAAAAAAGTGTTGCATAGTTTGACGATAGTCTTTTAAAGTCATATTGAGTTTTGAGTCATTTGATAAAGAATAGAATTTGCTTGTCTCAAAAAAAAACGATAAAGGATACAGCATTTGATAAAGGATAGGAACTGCTGTTCTCAAAAACTAATATTACGAGGCTAAACTGTGTACTGCATAAGCGCACAATTTGGGATCTGTAGGTCTCTGGAATCCAAAGACAAGTCTTTAAAAAAAATAAAATTTTGTTGGAAAAGATAACGAAAGAACAAGGAAAACAAAGAGAGCGTCCTTGATGCGAATCCGATTGCAATTCACAAAATACACTTGGCCTCGTAATACAAGTTCAGCTTCATATCGTGAAAAAGATACAACAGACTTTTTTAAACTCGAGTATCGATTTCGAGTATCGGACTTTTGCTCATGAAAATTTTGTTTGGAAAATTTGTTTATATCAACTTTATTTTTTCCTCAACTCATAATGCGAGAACAGTTTTCGTTTGATGAGTTTAACATAAATAAATGCCAGCTGAGTAGTTCGGACGCCTAGCAAGTAGTACGAAACATCTGGGCCTTATCTGGGTCTGTTTTGAGGTTTCTTTTATTTTTGACAGGAATAAAACACATCCCACGACAGAATATATCTTCAATAAAAATTGTTTTGTAATCAGTTTATCATAACGCATACATTTTCGTATCTAAATTTCGCTAAAAAGTTGCTTCTTTCTAATCGAATTTTTCGGCTGAGTGACTTGTTGTGCTCGTAAACGTTGATTGTTTTCTGAGAGTTTACAGATTCAAATTTGTTTCCAAAATGAGTTTAAAAATGTTAAAAATTTCAATCTATTATCTAAAGATAACAAGTTTGTTTATTTTGAGTTATCCCTTTAGACCTCCCAACACTTTACATATTTGCTCCAATTCCATGGAATTAAGCAACCAACAAGCTATGGAATACAAAACCTCTCAGCGCTGTACACAGTGGGAGGAAAATTCAAACTTTCATATTTGGTCATTTCTACACCCATAAGTCAGGAGGTTTCAGGGTCACTGGCGATGCAGAAACAGAAGCATACACTTTTCTGGGCAAAACAAAAATTGTCCAATTTCACTTGAAAAGACTCACAAATTTTGATAATTGTTAATGTTCTAGTCTTCAAAAAGTAATGGAAACTTTGTGCTAGCGATGAATTTTAGCTCAGCAGTTACAATGGAACAAATTATTTCAGCCAATGAGAAACGAAAACTTTCTTCAACACGAATTGCTTAACTTCTCTAAAAACATACAATTTTTTCATTTAACCTAAACTTTTTAACCGATAATGTGTGACGTCTACAGTTTGGACATATGTACCCTTCAAGTAGTTGCGATTGCAATAGTGGCGTGACTTAGCACTGCCCATAAAACTAGAATTAACAATCGAATCTTGAAAAGACCATCAAAACTACAAATACGATATCATCTAGCCCAAAAGTGAAAATCAATGGGCTGTATTGGGATCGCTCAAAAACTCAAAAATTAAAGTGGTTTTCTGACTTATTTTGATTGTCTGATTAATTTTTCTTTATTTTAAAGCTATGGAAACTTAAATATTATCATTGTCTTGTTGTTTACAAGATTCAATTCTCAACACTCTAAGATTTCATCACAAAATTGATTCTGCTATTTCCTCTTTTTCCAAAGTGCATTGAGTTTTTTGCTTATTTTTATTTCTACTTTCTTTAGGAAAAGTTGGAAAAATTCGGTGTCAACAAGGGCCACCGAAAACCAATTCTAGCAGCAAGGATTTTTGTATCTGGCAATTCCCGTAAAAATCAAAAATTCAAAAAGACTACTAAACTCCCAGGCAACGAATGAGGCAAAGATAACCTCCGAAAACAAAATTTCGCCTGGACTCTAACGCTATGAAAGGGTGAATTAAGGACATGGCAACACAAAAAATAGAGATACGGTTCCGGCTGATTGTTTCAACGAAGTATGTATTGAAATTTTGATGGTGTAAGATATCATCCTATTGAATTAGAAAATTTTACTCGGAAATTGTTCAATCAAGAAAATTTATCATAGATAAACCATTAATTTTCATGACGTAAACTCTCTGATGCACATCGATAAATAATTTTGAACAAATCAATGAGATGTATCAATCAGATGAAAAAAAAATCTATATATTTTCAGTCTTAGCTACCAAGAAAGAAAAAGTCAATAATTACTGGGTCTGTTTTTCTTTTCTGTTTAAGCCAAAACGGCGTGCGAAATAATGTTTCTCAACGATATTTTTTGTAATATCAAATACGTTATGCCTGCAAACAAACGTGAAAAAAAAGTTACCGGAAAACCATTTCAAAAAAATCTGATTATCCAATAATTGACCTTTAGGGCAAAGTTGTGGGCCAATTTATGCAGGTTGCGAAAACTTTATTTGATGCTGACAACTTAACGCAAAATTTTCATGCGTGATGCATTATAGCGTGTTGAATTGGTTTCAAACTTTTGATGCGATAATAAATTTGACCGTTTTCTATTTTTTCGTTGTTGCTGGTGGTTGAAAAAACAACACAGCTGATCTTTCAATGCTTATTGCGTTAGATTTTTGCAGAAAGTCTTGCAAAACGTTTATTTTATTCTTGAAACTTTTAATTATAAATTGTTCCAAAATTTTTTGTATAGCCTAGCAGAAACTTGAAACTAGCGGCAAAATTAACAAAAACAGTAAAATCTTTGAAGAAAAATTCTGAGGAAATCAAAAGTTTTGCTCATTTCTTGCGAACTGTTGTGCAGTCACGTAGCAACATTCATGCACAATCCCTTCCGATGCTTGCTTTCTGCGAAAAAAATACTAAGCTCAAAGGAATACTTAAAAAAACTGAAACTGAGGATTGTTAAAAACTATATTCGCAATAGTAAAAGCTAAATACTAATATTTAGATCTGTCAAATCAAAGATTTACTCTAACCATATACTAACAGAATTCTCAACGAAAAATAGCTCGAAATAACAACAATGAAAAAGCTACTTATTGATAAAAGACCCTTTAAAATCCCATAAAATGTGTCGATACATTTTATAGGAAGAGGAGTTTCTGTCTGATCATAATATTTACTCGTTGCGTTAGTATCATGGTCGTAAAAGGTTTGACTATTATCTTTGGTTGTGTTCAAAATTTCGTCTCTAGGTTCTTCCAAAATCCTTGATGAATCGCTGTTATTGATGCTGTCATTCTCGATGTAATCATCTGGAGATTTTGAACATTTTTTGTTTTAGTACAAAATAGAGTAATATATCACAGGGCACGGCAATCGTTTCTTCATTATTCTGGCTGTTTTTTGAGCCTTTAATTTCTGTTTCATCGAATCCTTCATTAATGCAGCATTAATTCACTAATCCAGCATTAATTGAAGCTGGTTGCAAACGGCTTTTGTCAATGTTGGGATGTGTAGCAGTAAAGTTGTTAAGCCATCGCAGCATTGCTTGTTGGATTTGTTCAGCTATTTTTAAAGGGGCAGGCAGTTATATTCTGGTCTCATTTCGATTTGGGTTAATCTCATTTTGCTCAGCAGAAATTGATGAGTTTTGAAATTCTAGAAGTCTCTCCTCTGTACTTTCAAAGTCAATTTTATTTTCAAGAAAACGCCTGAGGTTAATAGCTAGACTTCGAGCATCTTGGTTTGAATCATTCGTTAACGTCAAGAGCGTTTCGGATTTAGTGGTTCTCGATGGATCAGAAGCAACAAAATCCACTTATTTTGACAAGTTTTGAACAATCTCATCGGATTGTAGCAAATCTGGAGCTGAAGATGACTGCTGTCTAGACAGAACAAAGTTGTCTCGCATTTATTGCACATTTGTCTCGCTCATATGAGTTGACTCACCACTCATTACGCTATTATCAGCGTTTGGATGCGACGAAACATCGCCTGACCCGACACCGCTTGAACTCCCACCAGAATTCTCAATTAATTCTATTGAGATTTCCGAAAAAATCATTTTCCAAAGATCCGACTAATTTTGGGTAATTATGTTTTTGATCAATAACATGGCTTTGCTACCTTTGCAAGTAGCCAAACGTAGTTCTCAGACAACTGAATTCTTCCTTTCGGTAATCTAATTTCGATGTTAATCCTTACGAGGCCAAACTGTGCGCAAACTGAATATGTGCACAATTTTATGTCTGTATACTCCTGGATTACAAAAACAAATCTTTAAATATGTTCCAAAATGCAAGTGTAAGCAGCTGTAATTGGAATCCGCAAAATGTGAATGGAATCTGGAAATAAATGTAGCATCCACAAAATTTGGGAATCCGCAAATGTAAGCTGATTTTGCAAAATGTAAGTAGATCCCCCCCCCCCCCCCCACTTCAACTCCCACGCCTGCCTCAAACTGAATTTCCGCACTCATGTCATGCCGCAAAAGAAAAACACCGTTATTTAAAGTTTTATTTTAATTAGTACTAAAAGATTAAATTGCATGTGCTGTGTTTGAATACTGGGTAAGCTGAACAATAAAATGAGCTGTAGATTTTAATATGGACCATGGAAGACAATTATTTCTAAATCCAAAACCCCTTTCCACTATAAATGTTTCCACTTTTTGAAAAGTTGGTTTGCTCAACCGGTTCGTGCCCGAACAACTCACAAAACTTGCATTCTCGTAAAAGTTTATTTAAGATCTGCTCTGTATGTGCTGCAACAAAATAATTCGATAAAATTGATAAACAGGGTGAATATTAAGAATATTACCAATACCCAACAATTAATTGTACATTTTTTTGTCAATTTTTCAGATCCTCTCCACTCTGAGTGATGTCTACAGTTTCTTTAACTCTACCCTTCAGGTAGTTGCGATTGTAAGATTGGCGTGACTTATCGCTGCCCATATGTTTAGGGTGAGCATTCGAAACGTGGAACGATAATCAAAACTACAAATACGATATCACTTAATCCCAAAAGCGAAAATCATTAAGTTGTATTGGAATCGCTCTCAAAGTCAAAAATTGAAATGATTTTCTGACTTATTTTGGGTGTCTGTATATATTTTACTGATTTTAAAGATATATAAATTTAAAGATCATCATTGTCCTGTTGGGTAACTTCCCAAAAAGCATAATTCCCAAATGGCATACAATTCAAGTTTTCATTGTAATTCAAACGTTTTCTATCAATTTCTAATTCTAACATTTAGTCAGGAACGAAAAAATGTGAACAAGATTTGGAATTAATTGCTTTCAAATAATTGTTAAGTAACAAATTTGTCGGAAAAATTGACCACATGAAGCTTATCAATAACCGCAATTATTTTTGATTTTTGCTTCTGATTTTTTTTACAATTTTAAGATGAAATGTCAATTAACATTTGAATTGACAACTTGACTAATTTTCTCACATTATTGTTCACGAAAAAACTGTTCTCGATAATCTAATGCACCAGTTGCATCAAACTTATGCCAATTGGGAATTTTTTATGCCATTTGGTTACAAGATTTGGCAACAATCTCCTGTTGGTTATAAGATTCAATAATCAGCACTCCAAGATTTCATCACAAAGTTGATTCTGCTCTTTCCTCTTTTTCCAAATTTCATTGTTTCTTTTTGCATATTTTTTTTACTTTCTTTGGGATAAGTTAGAAATATTTTGTGTTTGTGTCAACAAGGGCCACCGAAAACCAATTCTAGCAGCAAGGATTTTGTATCTGGCAATTCTCGTAAATATCAAAACTTCAAAAAGAACTGAAAGTTACAAAACTCCCAGTCAACAAATGAGACAATAAATAGCCTCCGAAAACAAAAATGAGCGTTGACCCTAATGCAATGAAAGGTTGAGATATGTTTCCAGTTGTTTCATAGAAATATGTATGGAAAATTGGATGACTTAAGATATCATCTTATTGAAATAGAAAAATTTACTCGGAAAGTGTTCAATCATTAATAATTTAATGTAAAGTTATCATTAATTTCCATGACGTAAAATCTCTGATTCGCATCGATTATCAATTTCGCACAAAAGCGGCTGGCAACAATCAGGTGAAAAAAAAGGTTTCCTAATCGAAGTTACCCAGAAAGTAAAAGTCATATATTTTTTGGTTTTTTCCTCTGTTTAGGCAAAAATTGAAGTCCGGAAAAATATTTTTCAAGGAAAACTTTTATAATATCGAGAAAGTTATCCCTGCAATCAAATGTGAAAAAAATTTACCTGAAATTCAGTTTAAAAAACTATGGTTGTCCAATAATTGCCATTTAGAGTAATGTTGCGGGCTAATTTATGCAAGTTTCGAAAGCTCTAATTAATGCTGACATCTTGAAGAAAAATTTTCATGCGTAGTGTATTATAGCGTGGTGAACTAGTTTTAAACTTTTAATACTATCATACTTTACACCGTGGTTTTCTATTTTGTGTTTGTTGCTGGTGGTTGAAAAAAACAACACATCTGATCTTTAAATGCTAATTGCGTTAGATTTTTTGCAGAAAGTCGCAGAAAAATTCTCCTACTATTGATCTTTTGAGCTATAAGTTATTGCTTAATATTTTCTAGAGCCCAGCAGAAAGTGGAAAGTAGCCGTGAAACTATCAAAAACAGCAAAATCTTTGAGAAAAAAAATACTGAGGAAAGCAATGTTTTGCTTATTTCTTGCGAACTGTTGTGCAGTCACCTTACAACAGTCTTGCCTAATCCCTTCTTACATTCACCGAAAAAAATACTAAGCTCCAGGGATTACTTAACAAAAACGTAAAATTGAGGGTTGTTAAAAACTATATTCGCAATAGTAAGAGCTAAATACTAATATTTACATCTGTCAAATCAAAGATTCACTCTAACAATATACTAACAGAAGTCTCAACGAAATATAGCTCGAAATAACAACAATGAAAAAGCTACTTATTGATAATAGACCCTTTAAAATCCCATAAAATGTGTCGATACATTTTATAGGAAGAGGAGTTTCCGTCGGATCATAATATTTACTCGTTGTGTTAGTATCATGGTCGTAAAAGGTTTGACTATTATCTTTGGTTGTGTTCAAAATTTCTTCTCTACGTTCTTCCAAAATCCTTAATGAAACGTTGTTATTCGTGCTGTCATTCTCGATGTAATCATCTGGAGATTTTGCACATTTTTCGTTTAAGTACGAAATAGAGTAATATATCACAGAGCACGACAGTGCAAGCAGTGCCAAGTGAACAAGAATCACGAGCAACCAGCAAAGCCAGACTTGATAATAGTTATTCAATTTGCGGTTCTGTCTTTTTTGGTCACTTTTAGCCAGACCTAAAGATTTTTCAGTAGGCGAAACTTCCAGTATTGTATAATTTTTTGTGAACAATTCTTTGTTTTCTGTCGAATTTGAGCTTGGCTTCCTCTCGTCTGTTGCTTGGCTCCGTTCAGCATGTTGAATAGACTGTTCTTCTCCGGATGAAAGAAGAAACAGGTTCCGTTGAGTTTGGCTCCGTTGTATAGATCGAGTAGATTGCTCTGTTCCAGATGATCTACTTTTAAAAGTTTCTTCATTCTTATGGCTGTTTTCTGAGCCTTCAGTTTCCGTTTCATCGAATCCTTCGTTAATCGAAGCTGGTTGCATACGGCTTTCGTCAATGTTGGGATGTGTTGCAGTAAAGTTTGAATCCATCGCAGCATTGCTAGTTGGGTTTTCTTCAGCTGCATTTAAGGGAGCTGGCAGTTGTATTCCGCTACCATTTTTATTTGGGTTAATCCCATTTCGGTTAGCTGAAGTTGATGGGTTTTGAAATTCTTGAGTTCTTGGCAGTAAACTCAGACATTTTTGCAGCTCAGCTACTAGGAATTTTTCCTCTGAATTTCCAAGGTCAATTTTACTTTCAAGAAAACGCCTGAGGTTAATGGCTAGACTTCGAACTTCTTGTCTTGGATCATTCGTTAACGTCAAGAGCGTTTCGGATTCAGTGGTTCTCGATGGATCAGAAGCAAAAAAACTAACTTGTCTAGACAATTTTCGAACAACCTCATCGGTTTGTAGCAAGTCTGGAGCTGAAGTTGACTGTTGTCCAGGCATAACACGATTTCCTCGCACATTTGTTTCGCTCATATGAATTGACTCACCGCTCATTACGTTAATATCAGCGTTTGGATGCGAAGAAACATCACCTGACCCGACACCGCTTGAACTCCCGCTAGAATTGTCAATTAGTTCTATTGAGCTTTCTGAAGAATTCATTTTCCAATGATCCGACTAATTTTGAGTAATTTTGTTTTTGATCGACAACAAGGCTTCGCTATTTTTACAAGTGATCCAACGTAGTTCTCTGACCAATGATAGCTTCATTTATATAACCTAATTTTGATGTTTATCATTACGAGGTGAAACTGTGCACTGAGTGGGTGCAAAGTTTTATATCTTTATGCTCTTGGATTACAAAGAAAAATCTTTAAACATGTTCCAAAATTCAAGTGATTTCCACTTACAGATACGTGTGACGTGAATTTTGTCGGCACAATTATTTCCAGATTGTTGTTCTGGATTCTGCAGCTGTAATTGGAATCCGCAAAATGTGAATGAAATCCGCAAATAAATGTGGCATCCACAAAATTTGTAAACGGATTCCGTAAAGGTAAGCGGATTTCGCAAATTGTAAGAATATTCCGCAATTTTGCTTTATTATCGAAATTGAATATGAGCAAGAGAAAACTAGAGCTAGATTTATTATCTACAGCAATATGGAATTTAAAAAAAATTATTTAATCATTGTCAATGGAATCCACAAACAAACCTTAAAACATTGATTTTTTTAGTCGATGGATGCCAACCTTAAGTATCGATCACCCAAAAAACTTCCTCAGTTGAGGGATTTTCTCAGTTTTTCGAAATTGTTGGAAACACACTCACCGAAAGAAATCGTTTTTGGTTCATTATTTAGTTCAGAAATTATCATCAGTATAAATTGATGAATCAGCTTACTTCAGTTTGTTCAACTGACAGTAATTGAGATCGAAATTGGATGTAAAATAATTTGATAATAAAAGATATAAATTAAAACGCCGCGACTTATATAACTGGTATCCCAAACAAATTGCGTATTCCGCTTGCAATTTGTGGATTCCGTTTACAGTTGCAGATTTCGCAACAGCTCAGTCTTACTATACACATGTCTTATTATTTGTTTTTCGATTCCACAAGCTTTGTTCCGGATTCCGCAAATACTATGGCAGAATCCGCAAATTTGCCTTATTTGGAGCAACTTTGAGAGCCACTTAAAACTGAGCCATTTGTGGAGCCACTTAAAACTTACAGTAGTTCAGCATTTCTTTGTGGAATCCAAAACAGCAACGAAGATCAAAGAAAAGTAGCAATGTCTTGGATTCTGCAACACATCTGATTTTGACTTGTTGCGGAATCCGTTTAAAACTTACAAAATGCACAGTTTAGCCTCGTAATGATTACCTGCAATCCACAAGTATTGGGATGAAAATAAAAAATCTATAAATGAAAAAAAATTTAATGCGCCAAGCTCAAAGGTTTGGTATCTCTGCAGTAGTATTTAAATTTAATTACGAAGAAAAATGTTGTTTTTTTTGCAAACTGATTGTACGTGCATTATGTCGCCAGAATAACAGCATTATAGACAAAATTATAAACAGCAGATCGAGTTATAAGCTTTTTAATACCAACTTTTTGAATAATTTTGTGATTATTCTATATATATCTCTAAAAAGCTAAATAGCAAAAGAAAAACATAGAATTCATATTTACGTTATGTTCACGCGTCACAATTTTCTAAATGTTTTGTTTTATCGTTACTAAAATTGAACAGCAAACTTTTATTTGTACTTGCTGACAGTTGAGAATTATATTGAATTAATCTCGCTCATATTAAAAACTAATGGCCGTGCATCCAAGAGACTAATCTCTCACGCAGTTAGCCTGGTTCGATTGCTTTAATATGGTATTTTTTTAGTTAAAAAAGGTAAAATGGGTGTTTCATCCCCAAACGCCGATTTTTGTTCATTTTTTTTGGCTCAAAATGGCGATCTTCATCAGTTCTAATTGCTAAATTAATTAACCGGTAGGGTCGGCTATTCTATGGGTTTGCACTCAAAACCGGCTCTTTTTTCTTCCTCCCACCTCACCTAAACATCATTTTTTGGTGTAATGAGGGGTTTTATCATGATAAACAATGAAACGAAATATGTTTGTCATGGCCTAATCAGTTCGCATGCCAAAATTCGTAACATTCAATTAACGTGAACTTCATTAGTAAAAAAAAACTTCACTGGTAAAAATTTGCAGATGGGGGTAGGAAAAAGAGCCTCAAAATCTTTTCTTTTTGATTTTCGTGCTCGTCTTTTAGATATTCGACAGATTCAAGGTCATTTATTTGATTGTATCCAAAAAGAGGAGCAGATCCTTTTACGAGCAGATGCCTCGGAGGAGCGTCGTAAGCTCCGATCAATCCTTTGACAAACAGTTGCCGTCAACTTCCAATCAATCAATTTACGAGCGGTTACCTCCCCGTACCGAGACAATTCTTTGTTTCTGACCTCAAATATTTTGTATCTTACCTAATTTCTGATCAGATTTTATTTTTTAAACGTTTAAATAAAGCATAGACTTTCTTTAAATTCTTTTTTCTCATCCTAATTTTGCTCAGAAATTAACAGAATCTAGGCTATTTCTAGCTACAAAAAAGTCTCCTGGAAGGTCTCAAACCCCTGACCTTCAGATTTCTGCTCTAACCACTACGCTAAAGGCCTTGATGGAGGAAAATAGTTTTAACAATATAACACTTGTAAAAACATGTGTAAGTTTGAATTGTAGTGCTACTGTTATTGTGTATACTCGAAGCATGTTTATCTCGTTGAGGTTGAGCAGTGAATTTATTTCTGGTTAATTCTTTCCAGAAACTGTTTATTTCTAAACTAGAAAAGAATTATATCATTTCTGCACGGAAAATAAGAGAAAGCAAAGCTAGATAATCTATATGAAATTTCTATCTAAAAAAAAATAACTCCGATTTGTCCGAATTGGTATTCCGGAGTTGTCGGAAGTTCATATCAGATATATCGCAAGTGTGTGCAGGCTGTGACAAAAACGTCAACATTTCCAAACATTTTTGTTGGAGGCGTCAAAAATTCCGAGCAGTTGTCTCAGAACTGTGTCAAAGGCAACGAAACATCCAACCAGCTGTCTCGAAATTGTGTCTGAGGCGTCTAATATTCCGAGTAGTTGTCACAGAAGAGAGTCTGAGGCACCAAAAACTCTGATCAGGCGTGTAAGAGGCAGAGGCGTCGAAAGTTTCGAGCAGTTGTCTCAGAGAGATGTGCAGGATGTTCCAAAGTGTCCAAGAAGTTTGTGCATGATGTTCCAGAAGGTCCAAGCAGTGCCAGCAGGCTGTTCAGGAGGGTCTAGGCAGTTTCAGCTTGCTGTTCAAGAGTTTTCAAACGTGTCCGGATCGTGTGTGCAGGCCTTTTCAGGGTGTCTAGGCAGGTTTTGCAGATTACTCCATTGAGTGATGTACAAAATGATAATGCTCACCCCAACTCACAAAGAGTGAAAATTTTTTTCTCAATGCGCCGAAAATTTTCATGTGCCAAATTTTGTATGATTATTTGTTTACTTTCTTACAGTTTTTGACTGCAAGTCACAAGTACAATCAGGTAAGTAGAGCAACCAACCATCATCTAAAAAACAAGATAGTCTGATTCTTTTTGGCAAAAATTTTGAGTGTCGTGTACATCAATTGTCTCAGAGGCGTCAAAAACTCCGAGAATTTGTCTCAGATTTGTGTCAGAGGCAACCAAGCTTCCAATCAGCTATCTCAAAACTTTCCCAAAATAGTCGAAAAGTCCAAGCAGTTGTCTCAGAGACGTCCGAAGCACCAAGTAGCTGTCTAAGAATCGTGTTCAGGCTGTTTAGAGTGTCCAGGCAGTACTTGCAGGCTGCTCGAGAGTGTTCGGGCGTGTGTGCCGGCTGTTCCAGAACGTAAGGTGGTCTGTGCAGGCTGATCACAGAGTTCAAGAAACTCGGTTTCTGGAATTAAAACACTGAAAATTTCTACCCTACCCACAGAAATTGCTCTCAAAACACCTCAAAACACCAAAATTTTTCAAGTGCTTATTTTTATGCAATGTCTTTTTTTGGTTTCATACAATTTATTGGTGAGCGTCAAAGATACAATAAGGTACGCAGACTAACCAAAAATCAGATAAAATTCAGCATGATTTAACTTTTTTGGCAAAATTTTGCTCGTTGTGCACAGCTCAAAAACGTATTATGTTTTTTAATGATAATGTTTTGTTGCTTGGCTAGATTTTGCAACCAATTTCTATAGAAAATTGGAAAAATTATGGAAGCAAAGTGATTGTGTTCCTTGAAACTGCTATTTTTCCCGATTTTTTTATGTGTCAAATCGATGCTTTCGTATTTTCGGTTCCCTTCTAATGGCACTTTTTTGTGGACGCTAGTTGTTTACATCACGCTACAGAAGAAACACACGCTTCGTTCCGTCAACGACTAGCTAAGATTTATACCTCAATACGTTGTCTTAATTTTAACGTATTTGCTGTTAGCACCCAAAAAAAAACAGTTCAATATTTGCTTAAAAGTGCTTTGAAAGGTCAGTCTAACATATTTGAATAGGTAAAACAAAAAGTTAGCACCAGTCCAACAATTTAGCACCACTATCGGAAAAAGAACATGATGATGTTGATAAAACTTATAGTGATAAGTTAGGCGGCGTCATTTTATTGCCAACACGATTGTACGTCTAAGATAATAGATGACATTATAAGTTCTGCAGTTTCGATTTTCAGCATCATTACGCACTGTATCTTTGGGCGTAAGGTGGAAGATTCAACAATTTTTAGGCATTGTAGATCGCTTAACCAGCCTGGCAGACTATAGACTGAAAAATTATCGAATATGATGACCCCTAAAGATATTTTTAAGCCCTCTCTCAGAATTTTTTAAAAAAGCCCTCAATAGAAAGCTAGAGATCGTTACAAAAGGCGCAGCAAGCTTTAAACACCCTGCATAAAAACTAGTCTTCATAGGTCCCTCACTATGAGGGACCTATGAAGACTAGTTTTTATGCAGGGTGTTTAAAGCTTGCTGCGCCTTTTGTAACGATCTCTAGCTTTCTATTGAGTGCTATTTTTACAAATTCTGAGAGAGGGCATAAAAATCTTGTTTGTTTTGTATTTTGACCCGTTGCGTCTTTTTAATGAAACTTACATTTCCTTCTCCACCTAATTGCATCCCTTTTCTGACGAGCAATCATTGTCATCCATTCTGTTCGTTTTCTTTTTTTATCGCGTGAGGATGACATAATTGCAAAATAATTTTTAGACGATATCTCAGAAGCTATCACGCATCGCATAGCATGATGACAAGGTATTCTTTTCATGATGCTGGGTTACATTACAAATGGGAGACTTTTTATCACTGAAAATGGTCTCATTTGCGCCTTCATTTACGATCGTTGTCGTTTAGTTTTGGTCTGAACTCAAACTTGATGTAACTCAAGCTGGCCTCAAAGTTGATCTAACTCAAATGAACTCAAGCTTGATATAGTTTGATAAAATTCGCCAACACATTCTGCTTCCTTCACATTACCTCCATTGTCTGATAGACTCTCTCATTTTTTATTCCGCAGTCCCAAAATTCCGTTTGTCGTCATTTGCGGCGCCAGTGCTTCTCCTTGGCAGCTCACCGGTAAGGCAGTTCTTCTAAGAATCAAAAAGCCTCTTATGTCGAATATTGTAGGCTCAGTTTTCTCCTAAGTGTTTTTAATGATTCGACTTAGTTCCACTCACTTTCGCTGTACTGTTTCTAGCTCTAGCATTAATCATGTTAATAGCATTCAAGTTTGAACTTCATCATTGTGGTTAAACTGTGCCGGTTCTTAGCCATTGGGCACCCGTTTTTGGTTGTACTTCAGCCCAACATCTTGAATATGTCTGACAAAATTTAGGCCACAATCACAAAATTGTTTAACGATAGTAGGAGACACGAGAAAAATTTTAAAAACTAGGAAGTTTGAGCCCCATCAAGTTTTTGAGAAAATGGGGTAGGCCTGCTAGTTTCAAAATTTACGTAAAAACGCTCGAGCATTATTTTAGATATTCAATAGAACGTAAAAAAGGAGCTGCTAGCTTTTAGCAATAACAATCAAACACAAGAATTCATTAAACCGGTGCTTCGAGAATGATCATTTACTTTTAATGAAAAAAATCATCAATTGATTGATACAACTAAATCGTACTAGGGAAGCTCAAAACCACCGCCATCGGACGATCCTCACCCGCACTAGAGTTCCAGGACACTAATCGATTATATTGTCATTTTATAGTCAACCTCCATAAAATTACAAAAATTATCGATTATAATCCATCAAAAATGGATTATAATCCATTATTTTTTATATCAATATGATCCATTAGAAGTGGATTTGTTTTCTGAAAGTTTTTATGCCAATATAATCCCTTATAACCGGTTATAATCAATTCCGGTGGATTTTTCCGAGAGGCTAGTCACGTAAATTACAATTTTGTTCAAAGTTATCGCATTTCCTGCTTAGTGCAGTTGCTACGTGAGATCTAAAAAATAGTAGGATGTGATAGTTTTTATGAAGAACAATCAGGTTTTAAGAACAAAGTGCAGGCTACCACATTGTCATTACTGATGTAAAAAACTCGTAATTTTAACCAGTCGTTTCATTGTCGAAAACGCTGATGGTTGAGGGATCGAACCCCGTTAGGTCCCCGTTTTTGCTCTTTTTGATAGGTTAATTAATGCTGTTTCATCGTTAAAATTTTGCCAAATTAGCATTTCCTTCAGTTCAAAAGATTGCATGAAAAGTCTGTGATCAGTGGTTTTTCATATATGGAAATTGCATGAATAGTTTTTTTCCAATAAGCAAAAAATTGATTTTCTTAAAATTTAAATTCAAAATTTTTTAGAATCTGTTCTTAACAGAACCCAAGTGACAAAATCATGGTTTACTCAAAACTAGAGTTACCAAAAATTTGACGTTCTCATTTACAATGTATTAGAAACGACATGAATTGTCTAAGAGTTGTCTTACACAAATTATATAGTGAAAAGATCAAAGTTTTATTTTTGGCACAAATTTTCAAGGAAAATCATTTTTAGAATTTGATTTTATAAAGAACCAGACATTGGTGAAAAAAAATCCAATTTTGTATATCAAGGACTACGTTACCCACACAAAAATTTCCGTTTTGCAGGCTAATTTTTTCGGAAAAGTTTTTTTTGAGTACAAAATTAATTTTGAGAAAAAAACTGAAAAATTTGGGAGCAATTTCAAAAAAGTTGGTGAAAGTTTTTGTGTCGCCATCAAAAAAGCCAGTCATATAATTTAATATATGTGGTTAGAATTTTTCAAGAAAATTTTTTTTTTATTTAGTACATTACACCGACTTGTATGCCAAACAAACAAGGAAAAAACTGTTTGCAATTTCGATGACACCATTTTAGCAAAATGTATTAATTTCTTAAAAATACTTTTTTTGAATAGACTAAGTCATAGACATTAATGACATAATTTAACTTATTATAATATCATCAAAATATGATCAAAAATGATGGATTATGAAATGTTTAAACATCTAAACTTGGCGCTGATAATTAATTATAATTTCGATAAATTAGAATTATAATTGTAATATAGTCGATTATTGTTTCTTTTAAATGGCTGTGGGCATTCAATTGATACGGTATTGTTTTTAGCAAAATCCTGGTAGGACAATTTTTGCCCATGCAATTTAGAGTTACCCTAGTTGACCTAGCCGAAAATACTAATCATAAAGTTCCATAAAATAAACTTTTACGATTAGCTTTATCTGTCTATGGAGGTCAACTCGGGTAACTCTAAATTGCATGGGCGAGAGAAATGTCCAACCAAAAGCAAAATCTATCTAAAGACAAACCCATATCAATTAAACGCACGCACTCAGTAAAAAGAGGACATAATCGATTATATTACAATTATAATTAATTATCAGCGCTAAAATTAGATGTTTAAACAATTTGTAATCCATGATAATGGTAAAATCTTTAGTAATAAAAAATTGTGATCATCTATTCGATTTTGTCTATGAACAAGTCTGTGAAAAAATATTAACCATACTTTTTTCTTACATTTTGTTAAAATGGTATCAGCGGTTTTTGAAAGAAACTTTTTTTTCTTTTTTTGGCATAAGAGTTGGTGTATCTTATTAAATAAAAACTTAGTAAAATAAAAATTTTACAAAGTTTTCTAATGTTGAGTGTTCCTGAATGGGACTGCTTGCCAAGTTTTCTTCTTTTTGTTTCTTTTTCTGTCCTTGCCCCGTCTTTGTTGTTTTCATTGTTGTCGTCTATTGTCCCGTTATGCTCATCGTTTTGCAATTGTTCATCATCCTTTTCTTCCTGTTTCTTTATCACTGGTTTTCACGAATAGTTTTTCCATGTTGTTGTCCATTGTGTCGTATTCGGTTGGTGATGTTAGTTCTATGACGTTGTTGTTTCTTGTTGTCTTATTCTTTGGGCTAATGGCTTCTGTAATTTTCACGCAAGCTTTGTACTCGGGAGTCTTTTCTGTGAAACCCATCACTTGAATGAGTGGTTTCAAGCTTGGGTAATTCCCTGGTGTCGACTTTTCTGGTGGTGAATCGGTTTCGAATTGCCTCATATTTGGGGTGTTCATTGTTTCTATCGCGTTGATTGGGATAAGGTTTCCGAGTGCTGTTGTCAGCGTTGCTTGTCGGTTCCTTGTTGATTTTCTTGTCGCAGTGTTCGTAGGCGGCGTGCGTTTTTGATTCTGTCGCTTGGGCGACGGGGCAACGTCTTCTGAAGCGGACTAAGAGTTTTCATCCCTATCTGAGTTGCTTGGGACTTTATCGTGCGAGGCCTCTTTTTGTGTACTCTCGGCTGTCTCTGCCGTTTGCAGACTCTTTCCTCGTGGCGTATGTATCTTTCTTGTGGGTCTCCCCCTGTTCTCTTTCCTGTTGCCTTGGTTTCTTTCCGTTTCGTCGTGCTGCATTGGTTGTTTTGTGCCGCCTTTTCCATCTTCATCAGTTTGATGGGCAATCCAGTTCGTTCATCTTCTTTGAACATCAGATGTTGTGGGGCATTTGACTTTTCGATGTCTAAAAAACGTAGTCATGGTCCTGTTCTTCGTGCTGATTTATAAGCGACGTAGTCGCTGAGCCGGGAGGATATGCATGGTCCGTATAATAAAGGGTTAGAATCAAATGCTGTTCCGCTATTTCTTAATAGTCTCGGCTGTTTTCCAAAAGTTTGTACCCTAGCAGTGTGTGGTGTATATATGAGTATTTCTCCCTCGACGGTTTTATGTTTTTGCTCAAATGTTTTAGGATCCTTAACCCTTGTTGGTAATCTAATTGTTTTTCCTGCCACCTGGTTTTTTCGTTTTTCCGTGTTTTTGTTAATTGTCCTTTGTATTCCCTTGCGTCTTACATTTAGTTTGTTCTTAGCCAAGTCTATGGATTTAGAAGTTGTACCTGTTTCTTGTTGTTTTGGTGAGTGTGCGTTTTGTAGCGTCCTTGGTAGCAATTGATGAGCGGTTCTTGGTAGCGGTTCTTGTTTCTTTATTGACACTTCGTCCTCCGACCAGCGTTGAAGGTCGTGCTTGATTTCCGCTGGTAACGGTGGCTTCGTAAATTTCTTTCGATCTAAACATTTGTGGCTATATTTGAGAGTGGGGTATTTGGTTGTCTGCCCATATGTGCCTCAAATGGTGAGATTTTTGTGACACCGTGTGGTGTGATTCTCAGTGTATTGATTGTTTCTGCTACATCTGAAGCTAGTTTATATGGTGTGTTTAGTTGGTCTTTTTTCATAACTGCTAACCTACTTTTTTTGTTTGAATCATTCTATCGACAATACCTATTGCTCTATGATCAGCTACCGGTGCAAAAACTGAGTTTACCTTGTTTGTGCGGCAAAAAAATCGGAATTTTTTTTAGCTCTAAACGTTTGTGCTTGGTCATACATTGTTAGAAATGCACCTCTGCATAAGCCTAACTGCAATGTCTGCTGTTGTATTTGACACAACCTTTGCGGTCGGAGACTTTGAACATTTATCGATAGCAACTAGACTATACGCATCTCTGTTAAGTTTAATCCGAAGTGGCCCCGCGAATTGTAATTGAACCTCTCTGTTAGGTTCTACTACTGGTTTCATTTGGAATGACTGCTTCTTTCCTAATATTGGTTTTAGGTTTTTACCTTGTTCGGTGCAGTGTCGGCAATTCTGTGCCATTTGGATGTGGGGAAACCAGACATGTTGGCATAGATCCAACTTGGCTCGGATCCCGGATGGGTCAAATGAAGGCTGTGCAGTACTGTCTGTCTGAGTTGCGTGGCGATAACAGTTTTCTCGTCTATCAGTAGGCAGTCCTCTCTCACGTGTGATCTATTCCGGATGTTTTGCCAGTACTGTCCGTTGAAGGTTTTGATGGCCTCTCAGTCTCTTTTCTTGGCGAAGTTTTTCAGAGGACGCAGGTTCCTGTCCTTCTTTGTAGCAGCGGCGATGAACCTGACTCCCAATACTCTTTGAAGTTTCCGGCGGAATAATGGCGTGGCTTCCTCTGCCTCTGTTGTCGCTGTGGCTTTCTCCACTGTTGCGACCAGGCCCTCCGTTATCATGTTGCGGCTAGCATCTAGTGTTGAGGTCGTCATTGATGGTGATGAGGTGGTGAGGATGGGCTTGAGGTGTTGAGGTTCCTCATTGTGCGTTCTTTCTTCCTGGAGCAATACAAAATTTTTGCAGGTCGTCAATTGTAATGTTGTTTTCTGTTTGGTGGGTTATGGTTGATTTGGTTATGTCTGTTTGGGCGGCTTGTGTTTCTTTTGTGGTGCCACTCTTTTGTTTACTTCATTTTGTTATTGTTTCCGGTTGGTGCTGTCTCCGAAAATGATTCTTAGAAAGTTTGGTTGGTTGGTTTTCTTTGGTATCAGTTCCCTTGCGTCAGCGACTGATGCTGCCGAGGTGGATGTCGTCGATGATTTCGGGTCCGGCATAGCTTTTCTTCCCTTGTTTGGAGGTCGTTTATGTCATCTCGGGTCCGATAAGCTTTCCTCCCGGTCGGATGTCCCTTGCCAATTTGAAGATATTTATTTCCTGCCGCGTGGTTCGTTTGATTTAAGTTTTGTGGGGATGAAGCCACCTTTGAAACTTTTTTTCTGCGCATCTTTGTGTGTGTGATTGCTGCAATCGCGCTGATCGAGGTTTTATGGCAAATTTTGCGGCTTAAGTGTTTTGATTGAGAGAGAGAGTTGACTGATTGTGAGCAGATTTCGAGATAGAATGAATCTGTTTTTGGGGTAGCAATTGACCGCTTGCGGAATATTTGCAATGTTTAGTTGTTAATTGAGCGTTTGAACTAGCATTCAACAACCTTTTTTTTGCGTGCATTTTGATCAGCTCATAAGGCGCTTTGTTTTGATTGGCCAGATTATTTAGGATGACATTGTCAATCATTTCTAGGTTGATGATGAATGCATTAATTGACGCTACTACAAATTCCTCGTCATACTCACTGGGTGGGGGGTATTGCTAATCCAACCGGATTTCGTGACATATATTCTATTAGTCCCATTTTATTCCCAGCAAGATGCTTGATGTCGAAGTGAAATGGTATTAATCGATCGCTCCAGCAAATCAGATGGCTCTGACTTGTTCTTGATTGTTCACTTGCTTTGAAGCGCTGATTAAAGCTTGATGATTGGCAATGACGGTAAAATGTTCGCCGTATAAAGATTAATTAAAGCGTTCGATTGCCCATACAACTCCTAGCAATTCTAGTTCGTTTACGGGATATTTTTTCTCGAGGATATTTAGAAAGCGTGACGCATATGCTACAGCCGCCCAGCCTTCTGGTGAATGTTGCTCTAATGCCGCCCCTAGCCCTGTATTAGATGCTTCGCAGACAATGCGAGCATCTAGATGCTAGTTAAAATGTTTGTCTTAAGTAATTTCAGCTACTAGTTTTAATATATTTTTAAAAGTTTGTTATTTTCTGGTGACCAATTGAGTGGTTTATTTTTCTCAGTGTTTTTTAATCGGCAGCTGTTTGCTCTAGATTAGGTATATACGGTGTGTTAGTAGGTATATACGTGGTAAATGGTGTACTAATCGCATAAAATTCTTCAGTTGTTTGAAAGTTTTGGGGGGTGATAGCTTTTTGATCGCTTCTGTTTTCTTTATAAGTGGCTTACTTCCTTCTCTATTAAGGTTAAAACATAACCACTCAGTCTGTTTGCATGCATACTTACATTTATCAAATGAGATTGCAAGGTTCTCTTCGCCTAGCTCTGTTAGAACTGTTTGAGGTTTTTGGCGCTGTGACTCTACTGTTTCTTTCGTTACAATTACTATGTCGTCTAAATACGCGTATGTATTAGTGCGGCTTGTGAGTGTCAAATCGATTGCTCTCTGAGATTCTGCTGGCATATCCGTAAGACCGTAAAATCCCTTCTGGAATTGGTATGTTCCGGTGGCGTTACCGCCAATAAGACTGAAGTTACACTGTTCTCTGGTTGTTTTATCCAAAGGAATTGTGAGTATATGTATCGTAGATCGAGTGTAGAAAATAACGTTTGATTTGAATTGTCCGATTTTACCACTTGTGCGATGTTGTCCAGGAGTAGATCTATCTTAGGCTTTTGATGTTCGTTCGTATGTATAAATTTGTTGATCTTTTTAAAATCTAGTGCCAGTTTTACTGTCTGGTTCATTTTACTGTTATGACGATAGGGCTGATAAATTGCTTATCCGAACATTTGTCCAATTTAATAATGTGTTTCTGGTCTATCAGCTTGTTTAACTCAGCTTCGACCCATTCCTGTAGGTGTAATGGTATACGTCGGCCCTTTTGCTGAAATGGGTGGAACTCCTTGATAAATTGAGTTTTCATTGCATGGTATTTCGACTTTCCTATTTGCACGCATAGAAGTTGGAAATTAACATTGACCCATTGTTTAATCTCTGGGTTTGACTCTTCTCTTTCTTGTACGTTTAGTATCTTGTGTGCTTGCGTTTCTTGGACCAACTTGATACCTATGCGCGGTAAAAGGTTTCGTCGTATGGTATTAGCCTTGTGGTCGTCCGCTATAAAAAATGGAGCTGTCTAAACTTTCCAGCCTCCCGACTCAATTGTTATTACCAGTCTTCCTTTCGGGTTTATTGTTTCGCCGTTATAACATGCCAGATTCCTACCTGTAACCTACGGTGGCATATTTTTGAAAATTGCTGTCCTGTCGTTTTGTTGTATTCGTTGTGCTGTTTTTTCGTTGAGAAAGGACATTGGGCTGCACGAGTCGGCAATAGTGAAAATCTCCGCTGTATCTGTTTTCAATTTAACAAAATGTCCATTTAGGTCGTCTTCCAATAATGTCCAATAATGTGTCTTCGAAAGATTCCGCGATTGCCGTAACCGAAAATTGATCTGTCTGGTAATCACCTCATCAATTTTTGTAGTGAAATCGGCAAATGCATTTGTAGTGAATTCGGTTCGTTGTCTGTCTCCGTGCTTTCTGTTTCTATTTCTTCTTGTTGATTTCGCAAATAATTAAGGTTAGTGGAAATGCAAACTTGCGCGAGGTGCCCTCGTTTAGCGCATCTTGAGCAGATTTTGTCTTTTGCTGGACACGATTGTAGATGATTGGGGCTTTACTGATTTCCGCAGTTGTAGCATTGTTTTTGGTTGTTCGGGTTTGCGTTCCGTTGATGTTGTTACCTTGTGTCTTGTGTTCCACGCGGATACGGTCGGCCGCGGAAGCCACCCCGGCCTCTCTTTGTACTCTGATTGTTTTGTTGGTTGTATCTGCCACGTGTATTTATGTAGTGTATCGGCTTTTGTTTTGTAGTTGTTGTTTGGCCTCCGAACGGTTTTTTTTCTTGTACGGTTGTGTTCTATCATTTTTTCTCGACGTGTCGCGTATTCGTATGCATCCTGTGGGCTCCTTGTTTGAGCTAGCATATCTTCCGCAATTTTTTCATTAATCATGTGTGCTGTAAACAAATATCGTACCAACTCATCCTCACGATCACCACAGTCAGCCCGTGAGGCCAATTCTACTAGGTCTGCATGAAATTGTTCCAGACTTTCTGTTTTCTTTCGTTTTCTACAGTTGAAGTTGTACCTCTCAAAGGCTATTATTCGGGTAGTAACAAAAATGTCTTCTAATGTTGTCATGAAGTCTTGTGTGGTGATTGTGTGTAGCTCCAGATTCAGTCTCTTCTGTTGTATCTGTCTCTGTCTTTCGGCGCCTCGGCACAGGAAAAGAAAGCTACGCACTTTCGCGTCCACTTGGTCCCACCGGAATGAGTTGCATAATACTCCTTTTTCCCGTGCTTTGATGACATGATTTTCCCAGACAACTCGTTTTTCCTAATTTCGAACGTCTCAATTCTTTTTCTGGGCCTCCGTTTCACCCATTATCTCAATTTCGTATATTGGTTCTGCGGGTTCGACTAGTGGTGGTTTGGCTCGTAATAGATTTCGTATTTCCCTTCCAACTTTTGCGAAGACTGCCATCTCCAGTATTGCTGCCCATTTGGTCCACTCCAGTGGTGGTCCAGCTGATGCCCTCTCAGAACGGGTTTATATTCAGCGGGTTTGTTGAGAATCCTGCTGGCTGCACCATGTCATACCTCAAGGTATGATTAGTCATTTCCTGAATCCGAATGGATTGATAAAACTGAATCTGAGAGAGAGTAGAAAAAAACAACTATTTGTTAACACGTTTATTCTCTATCTGAACCATAGCTCAGCTCAACCGAATCTTTGTCGTCATCTATCAAGGTCAATCGACAAGCTTTTACCAAGGTTAATCATCGATAACATAAATGTTTATAACATAGATAATGTATAAATACATATGAAGTTTATATGAAGTTTTGATAGGGACAATACGGTAAAAAGGATTCCCAATTATCTTGCTTTTCTCAGCAGAGGATATGTGATGGATGAAACCCGAGCCAAGCAATTTTGGTTTAAAAACACTGAATTAAGTTCGAGAAACCGGAAAACAGAAAAACACATATCGAGAAACAAGCCTCAAGGCTTTGGCGTTAAGTAGAATGGAATGATAATACAAGAGATTCTTAAATCTACCTGATTAAGGGTCAGAGGAAACAACCATTTCAGCGGAAGAAGGACAACCCATGCGACAAATGAACTCACAAAAAAATGGAGAAGACCACCATTAGTCCAAAACATCAACTAATGGGAAAAACTGAGTGAAATTTTTGCCGAAAAAACAGGAATTTTTGTAGCTCAAATAAAACCAGAAAAACCTTACCGATAAAGCACGGATTTGTAAGAGTGAGCAACTTCAGAGAGGACTAGCGCCTGAACAGACAAAGACAGTGAAAAGTCATGCGAATGTGACCTTAACTCCACCTTCATTGAGGGGGATTACGGGAATCTACAGGGATTATACTAACAAACTTGATTGCTATCTTTAATGAAAAGAGCAATGAGAAAGGTGGAGTAAGCGCGCTAACACTCATTACGGTGCCCGACATACCACTCGGATCCTTTAAGAAACGACATTGTCTGTACATATCATAATTTGATCGTTTGACAGATGAATACATGTCCAAGGTTGATTGATTGAAAAAAAAACAAGCCTACCACAATCGATACCGAGACGCAAGGGGAAATCCATCAGAATCGACCAGAAGGCAATGGTCAGCTGACAAGCATACTACGCCACTGGATCAAGCAGTATTAGGAGTAAGAGGACGACATGGAGAAGTACTGATACAGGATTTCGAAGTTTTTTTACGACAAAAACAGGAGCTGTTAGCTCAGTGACGGTCTTGTGGTAGCCTGCACGATATTGATAGAAACTTGATTGTTCATCAAAAACACTGTCAAAACCACGGGCGGATCTAGGATTTTCTCGAGCGGGAGGGGGGTGTATTTTCAAAAAAATTTCAAATCGTAAATTTTGACGACCTTTATTTAGGCCGACCAAATTTTTTTCCGAGCTCTGCTAGGCCAGTGAAAAGACGTTGTTTTGGGCACTTTTTAGAAATTTTTAACAAAAAAAATCGCGTTCGTTTTTTTGGCGCTCGCTCCCCTTCAAAGATAGTATATATTGGCGCCGCAAGCGCCTTTAGAAACAATTTAAGGGTCCTTTGGCAAAAAATGGATTCGTTAAAAAGTACCTTTGGGTTGGCAGGGGGTCGAATCAAAAGCTCCCCCCCCCCCCAAAAAAAAAACCCCACCCCTGATCAGACCTCACTGTTTTTAGATCTTATGGCAATATGGGTTTACTGAAGCATTGAAAGGTTACCTAACAAAATTTGCAGCATCATCTGTGAATACGTCAAGCGTAGTATACCTTAACGTACTGAATGGGTCATCTACATCATAACTACTGGATTAGTCTTCAAGTTATAAGTTTTTAAAACTTTTCAAACCGCAAAAATTTTCATCCATTTCAGTTTAGTTGGAATTGAAGTGGAAATTTTTGAATCGAAATGGTTTGCAATGTTGCACTGAGTTTAAGTACAGGGCAGAAAATGCAATAATTTGTTACGGATAAAATAACAAAACATTTTAGAAATTCAGTTGAGTGATTTAAAAACAATTCAGTTTGATACAAAAATTAGGCTTTAAAATTAATTTATAACAATTCTAAATCAATTTATACTCATTTTTGGTATTTGTTTTTGGTTTTTAACTCGAGCTGATTTCAGTAACGTTTTTTGTATTTCACCGTAAGGAAGTTTTTTCATTTATTTGTCAGTTGCCTAACAAAACTGCGCAATAAAAACATCTGAAATGCATTTGTATTCAAATGAAATCTGAGAAATTTGAAAAAAACTAATCGATTGTTTTTGGCTTTTAGAAACATTTGGATGTTTCAAAAAACTTTGAGCGCTTTTTGACATCTTTGTATCTGTTGTTGAAAACGGCACTCGGAAGTTGATTTTCGAACTTCGATTGCAAAATCCGCACAAGTTTTGGCACCTTTCGCGACGTGGTTATGCCAAATTTTACCATAAAATTGACCTACTCGCTGCTAATTGATGCAAAGTCCACAACTCCATCGGAGTGGGTACGATGATATTTGCAGATTCTCTGGTGAACAGAATGTCTTATCATTGTTTTCAAAACTTTTACCGATGTTCAAAACCAAATTCGTAACAAAATTACATTAGCAACGACAGTAGGGTGATATATATGACGACATCTTTTTATTGGAATGAAATTGACCTGATCTAAGTGCCTTGAAATTTAGTGCTCTTTTTTAACACGCAAACACTTTTCGTTTTTGATTCGCTAAATCTAAATTTTCTTCAACCATAAGAAGAAATTTGGAGTTTTTCTGCATAACTTACCTAACTTCAAGACTGCCCAAACCTTCTTCTGTTGCAAGTACTTCCTTTGTCCGAAATCTGGGAAGAGAAAACGCTCTTAGATAATTTTGAGGTGATATCACAAAATGATCATATATTTTCTCCTGCACAGCGCCCTGGTATGGTCGGCAGTAAGTTTTTCTAGTTGTTTAATGGTTTGTCGGCGGTAGCACGAGAACTCCTTGAGCTAGCAAATTACATGACATCAAATAGTCATTTTTCTTCTGCCATCTTCTTTTTTCCTGAGGAAAACCATAAACAGCATCTGCTGAACAAGCAGTCACAGCAATTTGGCATAAAGTTGAGATTACCTCAACTGTGGCGCAAACTAAAGCATCTTTATCAAAAAAAATGGGCCGATGCGATCACAAAATTGGAGAAAAAAGCAAAGCCTTTTTAGTTGAAGATGCAAAATTAGGCAGAAAATGATTCCCTCATGGTGTAAAGGCTGTTGAGGGTTTTGAGTTAAGTGAAATGATTGATATTCTCACTGCGGTAAAAGGTAATGCGGGAAATTACCAAAAAAACAAGAATTTTTTCAGCACGAAGCGTTGACTCTATGTTTCGAGAGAGCTGCAGGAAGCTAACGGAACACACGATCAATCATTTTTTTTACTCTGCTCATGGCAGCGGATCAAAAAACTGAAGAAAGCTTCGCCGTGAGAAGCTTCTCCGTAAAAGAGCTTCGCCATTCAGCCTCCATCGACATCTGCTCGGAAAGATCAAAACTAAAAAGAAAAACGACGTTTTCATGATGCCCTAATGATACAAATCAGAAGGTGAAAGAGCGTAAAAACAAACGTTTAAATAACAACCAGAGAAAGAACTGTAAACTAAACAGGAATTCGAAAAGAACATCAGATGAAGATCAACAGATTAGAAAAACTGAGCTACTGTAACTCGTCTCCGCCACAGGCAATGTCGGAAAGTCTGGCAGGAGGGGAAATACTTTTTTACCAGAAGCGAATAATGTCACTTTAAAATTATTCACTGCGATGAAGGGAGGTTCACTTGTCGAGAACCACGATTTGTACTGGAGTCGATGATTCATTGTTTGCGTCTGACTATGAAGTCTTCTGTGGAATTTGCTACATACGCATGAGATGATGGATTGCACTTGTTACTTCGCGACAAGGCAATTTTTTTAGAGACGCTATTTTGAAACTTTGTAAATCAGACCTACAATCCTAAAGAGCCTTTACTGTAAATCAATAGAAGATGTGTGTCGTTACATATTTTGAAAAGCAAAAAAGTTTCTCAAAACAAAATTACTCAAAACAAAATACTTGTAGATATCTTTGACAATTCATTATATACAAAAACGTACCCAGACATAAACAGAAAATCAAAAAAGGTGTTTAAAACGTTTTATATCATCAATTCGTGCAAACCCATGCATGCATCGCTGGCAAAAATGTGAAAACTTACATACGGAGATTTTTTTCTGATGGAGAGTTGTGATTGAAAACAACTGGGTCACTAACTGAAAAAATCAGCATGGTTAACCGAAGGAGACATTATCTCTGCACATGTTTCAATTCGTTAAAAAATTTTCAATAAACTTGTCATCACTGCAGGCCATGTGGGTAAGTTTGGTATGAGAGGAAATAATTGTTACCAGAAGCGAATACGGTCACTGTGAAAATATTCTCACATTTTCATTGACTACCCTTTTGATTCCTCTCCTAAAGTAAAGGAACTTACTTCAAGGAGCAAAGAGAAGGTCAGCATCATGAAAAATGTGGGAATCATCACACTGCTTGAAGTGACAAAGCTTCTGCCGACTTTGCAAACTAATGAAAGTTATGTTTTGGCCATTAATTTCTAAACTGAACCAAATGTTCGGAAGGATGAAAGCTCACCTCGCAAAAAATCTTCAACTCAGCCAGAGTAACTGGATGACACAATTGGTTGAACTCAACAACCTCCACCAAAAATTCTCTATTGAATAATTTTCATTATAGCTTCTAAAAGCTGGTCATTAAATCAACATTCGATAAGAAAATGGAGTCTAACAAGACGTGAACGAAATTTACAAACCAGTTAGTGTGATATACTCTACTGCGTCAAAATATAACTCTGAAAACAATGAAGGGCGTTAATATTAATGATGTTCAATTGGCTACAAAATGCTTTTAATTTAAGATTTGCTATAGGTTGAATTTGTTTTGAAAACTAAATATGAGCCGATCAGAGAATTGGTCGACATAAAATCAAAATCACACCTTTTCTACAAGGGAGAGGACGTAATGATATTTAAACCCCCACAACCCTTCATCTTCCGCACCCTACCCTAATCTTTTACAGAAAAAACAATCGATTCAGGCCATATAATTGTTCTTTCTATGACATTATTATGAAATTCGAACCTATTGGAGAGTAGTAAATTTGCTATTTTTAAACTAAAAATCAACTTTTGTTCTGTTTAGATTAAGTTTTGAAACAATTTTTAGAAATGGAGGTCTGTGGGATAACTCAAAGGTACGCTGTAGGAAAATTCAAATGATTATGTATCATTTCACTTGCAGCTTAGCTCACTGCAAAAATGAAAATGTGTTATTTCAGCTTGATCCATTTGATGTCATTTGGACAATAAGATGAAAAAGAATTGAATGTAAATCCTCGGCTGTGAAGTGCGCTTAACTGGTGAACAAAGGCAGGTTTTCAGTAAGAGACGGAAACATAACAGATGAAAAGTGCGTTGTTGTAGCCTTTTACCGAAAACCTTGCTTTTGTTTACTAGTTAAGCGTACTTTATAGCCGAGGAACCGCATCCATTTCTATTTCGTAGGATTGTCCAAAATACATCAAATTGACCAAACGATTGACCTCCGGATTGACCTACATCCACCGAAAAGACTTCTAATACAATTATATACATCAAGTGTTCGGAAAAATGCTTGTCATGCAATTTTCATACAATTTCGAAAAAAATATCCACTATTTTTTAGGTTCATCTGATGGCAAAATGCAAATGAGAGATAATCAGGATCTGTTCTGATCTAGTACAACTAAATAAAAAACTATAGGGAATATAACATAGCACTCGAGTAGAGGCAGATGCGTGGAAGGAGTGACGATTGATGGTAGAGTGGAGTGTGTGAGTATCCAATGAAATGAGGTTGAAGTCCAGTGGCGGTATAGGTTTAGTCTCCTAGGTAGATGCAAATATATTAGATGAAGCCAACTGTACGAACTCGGCGACTCAGAATACAATTATCAGCGCAATATCCATCTGATTTCCACATTCTAACACACATCCTTTTGAGTCCATTTCTGTCCAGACCGGCGATGTCTTTGTCCCTCACCTTCTTTGACGTCATACCCCCAAATCTCAACATCTCTCTCCATGCACTCTCCATATCCAACAACACACTCTTACTCACCTTCTCTGCCTTCGCCCTCTCCTCATCAGTTGCGTCTATGTGACTGTTGTAGTCTGACGTGCGGAGAGTGTAGAAGTGCATGTTGTAGGGGTACTCTGTCTTGCTCAACCACTCCGCTGTCTCATCAACTCCATCTTTACAATTGACACTAAAGTCAAAGGTAACCAAACTGCTATTTGTAAAAACAGTGATGAACCAAACTCTCCCAGGGTTTGCATCCTTTAAGACTTCTCTGATCTCCTGTGATGTTTCCTATGTGCCCTTTCCTTTTGATCCTCTCAACATTTGTAATTTTTGTACAAAATTGGGTTACTCATTGAGAAAAAACTGAGGAGTTGAACCATGGAGTTTGATCTAGAAATTTCAATAAATATTGCTCTTTTTGTTCGATTGATTTGAGAGTCCTATTTAAATTCTCCCTGAAATGAACATAAAAACAAAATAATTACACAAACAAAAGGTTGAAAATGGAAACATTTGGATAGATTTGAATAAATATTACTTCACTTTCCCAAAAAATACGATTAAATTCACTTTTTTTTGGAAGTTTCAATAATAATTCATCTATTATGAGCTTTTTTATTCAAGTTTTTGTATCATTGTCTCAACATGATTCCAATTAAAATACAACTTGGGCTTATTTTAAGCTTTGCACGTATGTTTATCTTACAACTAGATCAGATGCGACAAAAAATTTAAGCAAAACTTGAGAGTTCTGCAATTTTTTCAAAAAAAGTTTGCATTTTTTTTTTACAAAAAATCAATTTTTTGCATTTTTTTTTCAAAATCTTGATTTTGTTGAAGTTTCAGTAGGTTTTAGTATAGCTTTAGAAGGTTTTTTCATAGTTTCGAACATAAAAAACATTAATCAAAGAAACCAAATTGTAGGAGTTGGCTAAGAAAGCAAGTTTTGGCAAAATCGAGCCCCAAAAAATTCGGGCGCCGAAAATTTTTCTGAAACTAACCATCTCAAACCTTCTTATCTTAACATACAGGAAACTTAACCCCTATCTTAATACACAGAGAAATCTATTCCCTATCTTAATACATAGGTTGCTGACCGGATACTCTAGAGCCTATGTTACTACATGGGGGTCAAAAAACACCCTCCCCCCACATGATCGCCTAAATCATAAACTACTCCAGTGCATAGAAAACGATCTGAATTGCCCTAGAGTTGTCTTTCACAAATCATATAACCAATTTAAAAAATTTTTAAGTTTTGGCAACAATTTCCAACGATGATTATCAGGCATTGATCAAAGAATACATGAACACGACATACAAAAAAAAACAAGAGTTTTCAGCAATTTTGAGAAAAAAAAATTATTAAGCGAGAAAGGAAAAAATCCAATAATTTTGTATGCAGGACTACGTTATGCACCCAAAAAAGTTCTGAGCGCAAAAGTTTTTTTGAAAAAGGTTAGTTTTCGTACAAAAATCAATTTGCGGTTAAAAAAAAATTGAGGCAATTTCAAAATTACTTGGAAAAAGTTTCTGTGTCTTTATCAAAAAAATGCTAGGTATAGAATTTCTATATTTGGGAATTGTATGATAAACTTTTTTTCGAAAAGCAAAAACCTGTTTTTTATGACCACGTTGTTCTTTTAGAAGCAAACATCCACAGAGAGTAGTTTATATTTTTTTTCAACCACTTTTCGAAGTTGTATGAAAATGTATGACAAGTACTTTTCCACACACTTGATGTATGGAATTGTATGATAAATTTGTTCGGTTTATGGAGGTCAACCCGGGCCACTGCAATAACGAAAATATGTTATTTCAGTTTGATCAATTTGTTGTCGTTTGGACAATCAGCCGAAATACTGAAGAATTGATTGCCTAATTGGTGAACAAAGGTAAGGTTTTTGGCAAGAGACGGAAACATAACAGATGAAAAGTGCGTTTTTGAATAATGTCTAGGTTCAGCTGATGACTATACGTAAATGAGAGATAATCATGATCTGTTCTGAGCTAGGACAACTATATGAAAAACAATAGGGAAAATGATAAATTGTTACTTTCTTGCAGCTAATTCTACTTTATACAGTTAAAAGAATGAGAGGATTAGAATGAACTAATCTAAGGTTAGAAAATTAAGAAGTGACAACGGATTCTCTCCGCCGTAGAGAATGAAAGTGTGAAGGTCAGACAAAAAAGACCAGTTAGATTAATTAGATTAGATACAAAGTGGAACCACGTCATTAGCCAAACTAGAATAGATACAAAGTGGAACCACATCAGAAAATTACATAGCAGAGGCAGATGCGTGGAAGGAGTGAAGATTGATGGTAGAGTGGAGTGTTTACTAGAGTATCCAATGGAATGAGGTTGAAGTCCAGTGGTGGTATAGTTTTAGTCTCCTAGGCAGTTGCAAATATAGTAGACGACGCCATTTGTATAAACAATGCGACTCAAATTACAATAATCAGCCCAAATCCTATCTCCTGTCTTCACTCTAACATACATCCACTTCGCTCTATTTCTGTCCAGACGGGCGATAACTTCATTCCTCACCTGCTGTCTTGTCATACCCCCAAGTCCCAAAACCTCTCTCCATGTACTCTCCATATCCAACAACGCACTCTTACTCACCCTCTCTGCCTTCGCCCTGTCCTCATCAGTTGCGTCTATGTGGCTGTTGTAGTCTGACGTACGGATAGTGTAGAAGTGCATGTTGTAGGGGTCCTCTGTCTTGCTCAACCACTCCGCTGTCTCACCAACTCCATCTTTACAATTGACACTAAAGTCAAAGGTAACCAAACTAAATACAGTGATGAACCAAATTCTCCCAGGGTTTGTATTCTCTAAGACTTCTCTAATCTCCTGTGCTGTTTCCTCTGTGCCCTTCCCTTTTGATCCTCTCAACATTTGTAATTTTTGTACAAATTTGGGTAACTCATTGAGAAAAAACTGATGAGTTGAATCATGGAGTTTGATCTAGAAATTTCAAAAAATATTGCTCTTTTTGTTCAATTGATTTGAGATTCCTATTTAATTTCTCCCTGAAATGAACACAAAAACAAATTTATTACACAAATAAAAGGTTGAAAAGGGAAACACTTGGATAGTTTTGATTAATTATACTTCACTTTCTCAAAAATTACGATTAATTTCACTATTTTCCGGAAGTTTCAACAATAAGTCATCTATTATGAACTTTTTTTCAAACTTTTGTATCAATGTCTAAGTCTATTTTATAACAAAATCAGATGCGACAAAAAATTTAAGCAAAACTTGAGAGTTCTGCAATTTTCCCAAAAAAAAAGTTTGCAATTTTTTTCCAAATAGTTTATTTTTTTGCAATTTTTTTTCCAAAATCTTGAAATTTTTTGAAGTCTCAGTAGGTTCTAGTATAGCTTTAGAAAGTTTTCTCATGGTTTCAAACGTATAAAACAAAAATCAAAGCATCCAAAATGTAGAAGTTTGCTAAGAAATGCAAGTAGGAAACGTTGGAACTCTCCATATCCAACAACACACTCTTACTCACCTTCTCTGCCTTTGCCCTATCCTCATCAGTTACGTCTATGTGACTGTTGTAGTCTGACGTACGGAGAGTGTAGAAGTGCATGTTGTAGGGGTACTCTGTCTTGCTCAACCACTCCGCTGTCTCACCAACTCCATCTTTACAATTGACACTAAAGTCAAAGGTAACCAAACTGCTATTTGTAAAAACAGTAATGAACCAAATTCTCCCAGGGTTTGCATCCTTTAAGACTTCTCTGATCTCCTGTGATGTTTCCTATGTGCCCTTTCCTTTTGATCCTCTCAACATTTGTAATTTTTGTACAAAATTGGGTTACTCATTGAGAAAAAACTGAGGAGTTGAACCATGGAGTTTGATCTAGAAATTTCAATAAATATTGCTCTTTTTGTTCGATTGATTTGAGATTCCTATTTAAATTCTCCCTGAAATGAACATAAAAACAAAATAATTACACAAATAAAAGGTTGAAAATGGAAACATTTGGATAGATTTGAATAAATATTACTTCACTTTCCCAAAAAATACGATTAAATTCACTTTTTTTTGGAAGTTTCAATAATAATTCATCTATTATGAGCTTTTTTATTCAAGTTTTTGTATCAGTGTCTCAACATGATTCCAATTAAAATACAACTTGGGCTTATTTTAAGCTTTGCACGTATGTTTATCTTACAACTAGATCAGATAGCCTATGTTAAAACATGAGGGTCAGCAACCACCCCCCCCCCTGATCGCCTCACTCATATACTACTCCAATGCATAGAAAACGATCTGAATTGCCTTAGAGGTGTCTTTCACAAATCATATAACCAATGTAACAAACTTTTAAATTTTGGCAACATTCTTCAACGATGATTATCAGACATTGATCAAAGAATACATAAACACGACATACAAAAGAAACAAGAGTTTTCAGCTTGTTGGTTTTCGTACAAAATTCAATTTGCGGTTAAAAAAAAACGAAAAAAGTTGGGGCAATCAAAATTACTTGGAAAAGTTTTGTGTCACTATCAAAGAAATGCTAGGCAGAGAATTCTATATTTGGGAATTGTATAATAAACATTTTTTTTCAAAAAACAAAAATCCGGTTTTTATGACCACATTGTTTTTTTAGAAGCAAACAGCCACAGAAATTAGTTTATATCTTTTTTCAACCACTTTTCGAAATTGTATGAAAACGTATGACAAGTATTTTTCTACACACTTGATGTATGGAATTGTATAATAAATTTTTTTTTTGGTTTATGGTGGTCAACCCGGGTCACTGCAATAGTGAAAATATGTTATTTCAGTTTGATCAAATGTTGTCATTTGGACAATCAGACGAAATACTGAAGAATTGAATGCCTAATTGGTGAACAAAGGTAAGGTTTTCGGCAAGAGACGGAAACAAAAAGATGAAAAGTGCGTTTTTGTTTAATGTCTAGGTTCAGCTGATGGCGATACGCAAATGAGAGATAATCATGTTCTGTTCTGATCTAGTACAGCTAAATGAAAAACAATAGGGAAAATGATAAATTGTTACTTTGTTGCAGCTAATTCTTCTTTATACAGTTAAAAGAATGAAAGGATAAAACTGAATTAATCTTAAGTCAAAACATTAAAAAGTGACAACGCATTCTCTCCGCCGTAGAGATTGAAATTGTGAAATCAGACAAAAAAGACCAGTTAGATTAATTAGATAAGTCATTAGCCAAACTAGAATAGATATAAAGTGGAATCACATCCGGAAATTACATAGCAGATGCAGATGAGTGGAAGGAGTGAAGATTGATGGTAGAGTGGAGTGTTTACTAGAGTATCCAATGGAATGAGGTTGAAGTCCATTGGCGGTATAGGTTTAGTCTCCTAGGTAGATGCAAATATATTAGATGAAGCCAACTGTACGAACACGGCGACTCAGAATACAATTATCAGCGCAATATCCATCTGATTTCCACATTCTAACACACATCCTTTTGAGTCCATTTCTGTCCAGACCGGCGATGTCTTTGTCCCTCACCTTCTTTGACGTCATAGCCCTAAATCCCAACATCTCTCTCCATGCATTCTCCATATCCAACAACACACTCTTACTCACCTTCTCTGCCTTCGCCCTCTCCTCATCAGTTGCGTCTATGTGGCTGTTGTAGTCTGACGTACGGATAGTGTAGAAGTGCATGTTGTAGGGGTCCTCTGTCTTGCTCAACCACTCCGCTGTCTCACCAACTCCATCTTTACAATTGACACTAAAGTCAAAGGTAACCAAACTAAATACAGTGATGAACCAAATTCTCCCAGGGTTTGTATTCTCTAAGACTTCTCTAATCTCCTGTGCTGTTTCCTCTGTGCCCTTCCCTTTTGATCCTCTCAACATTTGTAATTTTTTTTACAAATTTGGGTAACTCATTGAGAAAAAACTGAGGAGTTGAACCATGGAGTTTGATCTAGAAATTTCAATAAAAAATGCTTTTTGTTCAAGTGATTTGAGATTCCTACTTAAATTCTTCCTGTAATGAACACAAAAACAAATTTATTACACAAATAAAAGGTTGAAAAGGGAAACACTTGGATAGTTTTGATTAATTATACTTCACTTTCTCAAAAATTACGATTAATTTCACTATTTTCCGGAAGTTTCAACAATAAGTCATCTATTATGAACTTTTTTTCAAACTTTTGTATCAATGTCTAAGTCTACTTTATAACAAAATCAGATGCGACAAAAAATTTAACCAAAACTTGAGAGTTCTGCATTTTTTTCCAAAAAGAAATTTTGCCATTTTTTTCCAAATACTTAATTTTTAGTAATTTTTTTTTTTCCAAAATCTTGACTTTTTTTGAAGTATCAGAAGGTTCTAGTATAGCTTTCGAAAATTTTCTCATAGTTTCAAACATATAAAACAATAATCAAAACATGTAAATTGGAGTTAGCTAAGAAACGCAAGTATCGGCAAAATCAAGCCCCAAAGTTTTCGGAGGCCGAAAATTTTTTTGAAACTTACCATCTCAAACCTTGCCATCTAATTACATAGGTAACTTAATCCCTATCTTAATACATGGGAAAATCTATTCGCTATCTTGATACAAAGATTGCTGACCGGATACTTTATAGCCTATGTTAATACATGGGGGTCAGCAACCACCCCCCTTGATCGCCTCACTCGTATACTACTCCACTGTAGAGAAAACGATCTGAATTGCCTTAGTGGTGTCTTTCACAAATCATATAACAAATGTAACAAACTTTTAAATTTTGGAAACAATTTTTAGCGAGGATTGTCAGACCTTGATCAAAAAATACATAAACACGACTTACAAAAGAAACAAGAGTTGTTAGCATTTTTGAGAAAAAAAAATTATTAAGCGAGAAGGGAAAAATCCAATATTAATGTATCCAGGACTACGTTATGCACCCAAAAAAGTTCTGAGCGCAAATGTTTTTTTGAAAAATGTTGCTTTTCATTCAAAATTCAATTTGCGGTTAAAAAAAACAAAAAAAAATTGGGGCAATTTAAAAATTACTTGGAAAAAGTTTTTGTGTCTTTATCAAAAAAATGCTAGGTATAGAATTTCTATATTTGGGAATTGTATGATAAACTTTTTTTCGAAAAGCAAAAACCTGTTTTTTATGACCACGTTGTTCTTTTAGAAGCAAACAGCCACAGAAATTAGTTTATATCTTTTTTCAACCACTTTTCGAAATTGTATGAAAACGTATGACAAGTATTTTTCTACACACTTGATGTATGGAATTGTATAATAAATTTTTTTTTTGGTTTATGGTGGTCAACCCGGGTCACTGCAATAGTGAAAATATGTTATTTCAGTTTGATCAAATGTTGTCATTTGGACAATCAGACGAAATACTGAAGAATTGAATGCCTAATTGGTGAACAAAGGTAAGGTTTTTGGCAAGAGACGGAAACATAACAGATGAAAAGTGCGTTTTTGAATAATGTCTAGGTTCAGCTGATGACTATACGTAAATGAGAGATAATCATGATCTGTTCTGATCTAGTACAACTAAATGAAAAACAATAGGGAAAATGATAAATTGTTATTTTGTTGCAGCTAATTCTACTCTATAAAGTTAAAAGAATGAAAGGATAAAAATGAATTAATCTAAAGTTAAAACATTATAAAGTGACAAAACATTCTCTCCACCTTAGAGAATGAAAGTGTGAAGGTCAGACAAAAAAGACCAGTTAGAATAATTAGATAAGTCATTAGCTAAACTAGAAAAGTTTTAAAGTGGAATCACATCAGGAAAATACATAGCACTCGAGTAGAGGCAGCTGCGTGGAAGGATTGAAGATTGTTAGTAGAGTGGAGTGTGTGCTATAGTATCCAATGGAATGAGGTTGAAGTCCAGTAGTGGTTTAGCTTTAGTCTCCTAGGTAGATGGAAATATGGTAGATGAAGCCATCTGTATCAACATAGCGACTCAGAATACAAAAATCAGCCTTATTTACATCTCCTCTCTTCACTCTAACACACATCCACTTGAGTCCATTTTTGTCCAGACGGGCGATGACCTCATCCCTCATCTTCTGTGACGTCATAATCCCAAATCCCAAAATCTCTCTCCATGTACTCTCCATATCAAACAACACACTCTTACTCACACTCTCTATCTTCGCCCTCTCCTCGTCAGTTGCTTCTCGCCTGTTGTAGTCTAAAAATGACACAGTATAGATGTGCATGTTGTAGGGGTACTCTGTCTTGTTCATTGTCCACTCTGCTGTCTCACCAACTCCATCTTTACACTTGACACTAAAGTCATTGGTAACTTCTATTTGCAGAAACAGTGATGAACCAACTGCTCTTAGGGTATGTATTCGATAAGACATTGTGGATCTCCACAGCTGTATCCCTTGTGCCCTTCCCTTTTGATCCTCTCAACATTATCTCCGCAGTCTTCTTCCACTGAGCTGAAACAGCACCAATTTTCCACATAAACTTCCGCTCATTACAATCCAGTTTCATTCGTTACTCATATTGGAAACTGACTTTTCTTCTTTGATCATTTGGCATCTTAATCAACCTCGTTGTTTTTTATTCATTTAAAAATCGTTCTTTTCTTAAACAAAGATTCATCCTATAACCTTATCCTCACGACAATAATTGAAATAAATTGTAGAAAACTGAAAAATGAAGAGCATATGATTCACGAATATTATCTTCAGCATGAATCTGTGCCGATGACAGAATTGACAGAATTACTTTCATGCCACATTAAGATGAGCTCAAGTTGCTTGTAATCTAATTGGGTAGAACGACACCCGGGCCGAGATCCCGCTCAAAAACCGCTCAAGATTTGAGCGGTTTGAGCGGTTTTCCCAGCAAGATTTGAGCGGTTTGGGCGGTTTGGGCGGTTTTTTTTTGGAAAAAACCGCTCAAACCGCTCAAATCTTGCTTAAAAAATCGCTCAAAAACCGCTCATTTCTTGCGGTGATTTTTGAACGGTTTTTCAAGCAAGATTTGAGCGGTTTTTGAGCGGTTTTTGAGCGGTCCTCCCGGGTCGAGGTCCCAGACTCCCCCCCGCCCCAACAAACCCCCCCCCCCCCCCACAACCAACGGCGTGTGACATCGAATCAGAAGATTGTGGGTTCGAATCCCTCTGTGGTCGACTTTTTATTATTAAATCTTGCGCCGTTTTTGAGCGGTTTTTTTAGATAAACCGCTCAAAACCGTTCAAATCTTGCGCGGTTTTTGAGCGGTTTTTTTAGATAAACCGTTCAAAAACCGCTCAAGACCGCTCATTTTGAAGCAAGATTTTGAGCGTAATTGTCTAAAAAAAACCGCTCAAACCGCTCAAATCTTGCTTCAAATTAGGTGAAAAATCTCGACTCGGGCATGAATGATGAACTGAACTAAAACTCATCTGTTTATACCTTGGTTGGCCATTTCCCCCTCTCTCTGTCTCGGATCTGCAGTACAATTGCAGCTGCCACATTCTGCTGTAGTCTCAAATTGTCGTCCGCCTCGCCCGCTCTCGTCCTCAACTTCTCGCTACTTCTCTTTTCTCGATTTTGACCCGCTTTTCTGACTTGATATATCTCAGTTTGGGGAGAAACAAGTTTCGACAAGTGTGGATTGCTTTGAAAATTTTTTTCAAGAGTATAGAGAATATGAGTAAATTGAGTAAAGAGTAAAAAAACACTCTTAAATAAGTTGAGGTAATTTACCTTAAAAAGTAGCTCAGGTTAACGAGGGTAAAATAAGGCATATTCTAAGGTAAATTACCTCAACTTTTTTTAGAGTGTACGCTCACTTTACGCATATTGAATATATCCTCAAAACAATTAACACTTCTTTTTCCCCAAAATGAGATATATCAAGTCAGAAAGCGCGTCTAAATTCAGAGTTTTAGAAATATCAACGCCAGAAAAAATAATCATAAAACAAGGTCCTTAGACGATTGAATTGCAGCTTCTCGGCATCAAAGCATTGTTTATCAAAACCACGCAGTTTAATAAATACGCCAGAAAAAGGTTCTTTTGATTTGATAGTAATAGTCACCGGAAATGCGTACAAAAATATAGTAAGCTAAGAATATGATTGTTACTTTGAAAATAATATGATTGAAAATGCGTGCAAAAACTTGGTAAAAAACTATGATTGCTACTTTTTGTTTAATAAATACGCCAGAAAAAGGTTCTTTTGATTTGATAGTAATAGTCACCGGAAATGCGTACAAAAATATAGTAAGCTAAGAATATGATTGTTACTTTGAAAATAGTATGATTGAAAATGCGTGCAAAAACTTGGTAAAAACTATGATTGCTACTTTTTGGCAACGTAGTTCGTGTTTTGTGAGCAGAGTGCTTTTTATGAAGTATTCAACCAGAAAATGAAGTATTC
>NC_087069.1:50939464-51041741 GCF_963678635.1 Symsagittifera roscoffensis
ACTATCATTGCCATGGCATGTGATCGATTACACGATCTGACGATTCTAAAGTGAACGCCTTACCACTATGCTAAGTGCCCCTTACATCTTGAAAATGTCTGACAAAATTTAGGCCACAATCACAAAACTGTTTAAACGATTGTAGGAGACAGGAGAAAAATTTTAAGAACTAGGAAGTTTGAGCCCCATCAAGTTTTTGAGAAAATGGGGGTAGGCCTGCTAGTTTCAAAATTTACGTAAAAAAGCTCAAGCATTACTTTAGTCATTCAACAGAACGTAAGAAGGAGCTGCTCGCTTTTAACAATAACAATCAAACACAAGTAGTCATTAATACTTCGAGAGTGATCACTTACTTTTAATGAAAAAAAATCATCAATTGATTGATACAACTAAATCGTACTATGGAAGCTCATCACCGGACTAAATGGTACCAACGCCATCGGACGACCGTCCTCGCACTAGAGTTCCAGCTCATTTATCGATTATATTGTCAATATATTGTCAGTCTCCATAAAATTACAAAAATTATCGATAATAATCCATCAAAAATGGATTATAATCCTTTATTTTTTATCATCCTTTATTATATTATTTCAATATAGTCCATCAAAAGTGGATTTGTTTTCTGAAATTTTTTACGGCAATATAATCCCTTATTATCGGTTATAATCAATTCTAATGGATTTTCCGAGAGATTAGTCACGAAAATTACAATTTTGTTCAAAGTTATCGCATTTCCTGCTTAGTGCAGTTGCTACGTGGGATCTAAAAACAGTAGGATCTGATAGTTTTATTGAAGAACAATCTGGTTTTTAGAACAAAAAGCAGGCCACCACATTGTCATTACTGATGTAACAAGTTCTCGTTTTGCTCGTAATTTTTACCAGTCGTTTCTTTGTCGAAAACGCTGATGGTTGAGGGATCGAAACCCGTTAAGTCCCTGTTTTTGCTCTTTTTGATAGGTTAGTTGATGCTGTTTCAGCGCTAAAATTTTGCCAAATAAGCATTTCCATAAGTTCAAAAGATTGCATGAAAAGTCTGTGATCAGTGGTTTTTCATAAATGGAAATTGCATGACTAGTTTTTTTTCCATAGAGCAAAAAATTGATTTTCTTAAAATTTAATTTCTCAAAGCTTTTTAGGCTCTGTTCTTAACAGAACCCAGAGTTGTCTTACACAAATTATAAAGTGAAAAAGATCAAAATTTTAAATTTTGGCAAAATTTTCAAGGAAAAGCACTTTTAGAATTTGATTTTTTAAATAATCAGACATTGGTGGAAAAAAATCCAATTTTGTGTATCAAGGACCACGTTACCTACACAAAAATTTCAGTTTTGCAGGCTATTTTTTTTTCAGAAAATGCTTGTTTGAGTACAAAATTAATTTTGAGAAAAAAAACTGAAAAATTTGGGAGCAATTTTAAAAATGTTGGTGAAAGTTTTTGTGCGCCATCAAAAAAGCAAGTCATATCATTTAATATATGTGGCTAGTATTTTTCAAGAAATGGTTTTTCTTTTTTATTTAGTACGATTCACCGACTTGTATGCCACGCAAACAAGAAAAAAACTTGTTTGAAATTTCGATGACACCATTTTAGCAAAGTGTATTAACTTTTTAAAATTAAAATTTTTGAATAGACTTAGTCATAGATATTAATGACATACTTGAATATAACTTTTTATATTATCATCAAAAAATTATCAAAATTAATGGATTATGAAATGTTTAAATATCTTAACTTGGCGCCGATATTTAATCATAATTTCGATAAATTAGAATCATATTTGTAATTTAATCGATTATTGTCTCTTCTAACTGGCGGCCGGCATTCAATTGATACGGTATTGTTTTTAGCAAAATCTTGTTAGGGACCTTTTTTTGCCCATGCAATTTAGAGTTACCCGAGTTGACCTCCACAGGCCAAAAACACTAATCATAAAGCTCCATAAATTAAGCCTTTACGATTAGCTTTATCTGTCAATGAAGGTCAACTCGGGTAACTCTAAACTGCATGGGCGAGAGAAATGTCCAACCAGATTTTAACTAAAGACAAACTCATATCAATTAAATTCCCGCACTCAGTAAAAAGAGGACATAATCGAATATTTTACAATTATAATTAATTATCAGCGCTAAATTTAGATGTTTAAACAATTTGTAATCCATGATAATGGTAAAATCTTTAGTAGTAATAAATTGTAATCAACTATTCGATTTCGTTTATGAACAAGTCTGTGAAAAAATATTAACCATACATAAAATGGTATCAAAGGGTTTTTAAAGAAACTTTTTTTAGTTTTTTGGCATAAGAGAAGGTGTATCTTACTAAATAAAAACTTTGTAAAATCAAAATTTTCCAAAGTTTTCTAATGTTGAGTTTATAGTCCACATGGAGCTGTTTGCCAAGTTTTCTTCCTTACGTTCCTTTTTCTGTCCTTGCCCCGTCTTTGTTGTTTTCATTGTTGACGTCTATTGTCCCGTGTTCCTCATCAATTTGCAAATGTTCATCGTCTTTTTCTTCCGTTCCTTTTTCACTGGTTTTCACGAATAGTTTTCCCATGTTGTTGTCCATTGTCTCGTCTTCGGTTGGTGATGTTAGGTCTGTGACGTTGTTGTTTGTTGTTGTCTTATTCTTTTGGCTAATGGCTTCTGTAAATTTCACGCAAGCCTTGTACTCGGGAGTCTTCTCTGTGAAAATCATATCTTGAATGAGTGATTTCAAGCTTGGGTAATTCCCTGGTGTCGACTTTTCTGGTGGTGAATCGATTTTGAATTGCCTCGTCTTTGAGGTGTTCGTTGTTTTCATCGCGTTGATTGAGATAAGGTTTCCGAGTGCTGTTGTCAGCGTTGCTTGTCGGTTCCTTGTTGATTTTCTTGTCGCAATGTCATTGTCCGTATACTAAAGGGCAATGATCAAATGCTGTTCCGCTATTTTTAATAGCCTCGGTTTTTTTCCAAAAGTTTGTACCCATGCAGAGTGTGGTGTTAAAGTGAGTATTTTTCCCTCGACGGTTTTATATTTTTGCTCAAATGTTTTGGGATCCTTAACCTTTGTTGCTAATCTAATTATTTTTCGTGCCACCTGGTCTCTTCGTTTTTCCGTGTTTTTGTAAATTGTTTTTTGTATACCCTTGCATCTTACGCTTAGTGTGTTCTTAGCCAGTTCTATGGATTTAGAAGTTGCACCTGTTTCTTGTTGTTTTGGTGAGTGTGCGTTTTGTAGCTTCCTTGGTAGCGGTTTCTGTTTCTTTTTTGACACTTCATCCTCAGTCCAGCGTTGAAGGTCGTGCATGATTACGGCTTGTATCGGTGGCTTCGTAAGTTTTTTTCGATCTAAACATGCATGTTTTGCGCTCTCCCAGTTTAGGTTGTTTGGTGAGCTATTTGTTGCTATATCTGATAGTGGGGTATTTGGTTGTCTGCCCATATGTGCCTCAAATGGTGAGACTTTTCTGACATTGTGTGGTGTGATTGTCAATGTTTTTGTTGTTTCTGCCATATCTGAAGCTAGTTTATATGGTTGGCTTAGTTGGTCTTTTTTCATAACTGCTAGCCTACTTTTGATTGTTTGAATCATTCTTTCGATAACACTTTTTGCTCTATGATCATCTACTGGTGCGAAGAGTAATTTTACGTTGTTTGTGCGGCAAGAAAAATGAAATTGTTAGCTCTAAATGTTTGTGATTGGTCACACTTTGACCTTCTGGATATCCAATTGTTAGAAATGTACCTCTGCATCAACTTAATTGAAATGTCTGCTGTTGTACTTGACACAATCTTTGCGGTCGTGAACTTTGAAAATTTATCGATAGCAACTAGAATATACGCATCTCATTTAAGTTCATCCCGAAGCGGCTTCGCGAAATGTAATTGAACCTCTCCGTTAGGTTCTACTACTGGTTTCATTCGGAATGACTGCTTTTTTCCTAAGTTTTCACCTTGTTTGGTGCAGTGTCGGCAATTCTGTGCCATTTGCAAGTGTTCGATTGCCTATACAATTTCTAGCAATTCTAATTCGTTTACGGAACATTTTTCCTCGAAGGAGTTTAGAAAGCGTGACGCATATGCTACAGCCACCCAGCCTTTTGGTGAATGTTGCCCTAAAGCCACCCCTAGCCCTGTACTAGATGCATTTCAGACAATGCGAGCATCTAACTGTTGGTCAAAATGTTCGTATTGTGTAATTTCAGCTAATTGTTTTATTATATTTTTAAATGCTATGTTATGTTCTGATGACCGATTGAGTGGTTTATTTATCTCACTGTTTTTTAACAATGGGCGTAAATTGGCAGCTGTTTGCGCTAGATTAGGTATATATCGTGTTAAATGGTGCATTGATCCCATAAAACTTTTCAGTTGTTTGAAACTTTTGGGGGGTGACAGTTTTTTGATCGCATCTGTTTTCTTTATAAGTGGTTTAGTTCCTTCGCTATTGATGTTAAAACCTAACCACTAATTATGTTTGCTTGCAAACTTACATTTATCAAATGAGATTGCAAGGTTCACTTCACCTAGGTTTTTGACTGCCTGTGTGACTCCACTGTTTCTTTCGTTACAATTAGTATGTCGGCTAGAAACGCGTATGTATTAGTGCGGCTTGTGAATGTCGAATCGATTACTTTCTGAAATTATGCTGGCATATCCGTAAGACGGTAAAATCCCGTCTGGAATTGGTTTGTTTCGGTGGCGTTACCGCCAATAAGACTGAAATTACACTGTTATTTGGTTGTTTTATCCAAAGGTATTGTGAGTATGCGTATTGTAGATCGAGTGTAGAAATTAACGTTTGATTTGAGTTGTCCGATTTCACCACTTGTGCGATGTTGTCCAGGAGTAGATCTATGTTAGGCATTTGATTTTTGTTCGTATATATAAACTTGCTGATTTTTTCTGAGTCTAAAGCCAATTTTACTGTCTGGTCCGTTTTACTGTTATAACGATAGGGCTGATAAATTGTTTATACGAACCTTTGTCCAATTTAATAATGTGTTTCTGATCTATCAGCTTGTTTAATTCCGCTTCGACCCATTCCTGTAGGTGTATTGGTATACGTCTGCCCTTTTGCTGAATTGGGTTGAACTCCTTGATAAATTGAGCTTTCATTACATGGTATTTCGAATTTCCTATTCGCACGCATAGTTTTTGAAAATTGTCCTTGACCCATTGTTTAATCTCTGATTTGACTCTTCTCTTTCTTGTACGTTTAGTACCTTGTGTGTTTGCTTTTTTGAACCAACTTGATACCTATGCGCTGTAATAGGTTCCGTCCTATGGTATTTTTCTTGTGGTCGTCCACAAAAATAAATGGAGCTGTCTGAACTTTCCAGACTCCCGACTCAATTGTGAATACCAGTCTTCCTTTCGGTTTTCTTGTTTCGACGTTGTAACATGCTAGATTCCTAGCTGTATCCTCCGGTGGCATATTTTTGAAAATTGCTATCCTGTTGTTTTGTTGTATTCGTCGTGCTGTTTTTTCGTTGAGAAAGGACATTGGGCTGCCCGAGTCGGCAATGGCGAAAATTTCCGTTGTATTTATTTTCAATTTAACAATATGTCCATTTAGGTCGTCTTCTGAAAATGTGTCTTCAAAAGATTCCGCGATTGCCATAACCAAAAATTGATCTATCTGGTAATCATACCATCCATTTTTGTAGTGAATTCGGCAAATGCCACGGGGTTGTTGTCTGTCTCTGTGCTTTCTGTTTCTTTTTCTTTTTGTTGTTCGTCGTGTTCGTTTCCAAAATAATTAACGTTCGTGGAAAGGCAAACTTTCGCAAAGTACGCATTTTGAGAAGATTTTGTCTTTTGCTGGGCTCGATTGTAAATGATTGGTGCTGTACTGGTTTCCGCAGTTGTAGCATTGTTTTTGGTTGTTCGGGTTTGTGTTCCGTTGATGTTGTACACTTGTGTTTTGTGTTCCACGCGGATACGGTCGGCCGCGGAAGCCACCCCGGCCTCTCTGTGTATTCTGATTGTTTTGTTGGTTGTATCTGCCACGTGTATTTATGTAGTGTATCGGCTTTTGATTTGTAGTTATTGTTTGGCCTCCGAACGGTTTTTTTTTCATAGTTCGACTGTGTTCTTTCACTTTTTCTCGACGCATCGCGTATTCGTATGCATTTTGTGAGCCCCGTGTTTGAGCTAGCACTTTTTGCGCAATCTATAATGGTCAATCGTCAAGCGATTACCAAGGTTAATCTTCAATAACATAAATGTTATTAACCTAGATAATTTATAAATACAAATGAAGTTTATATGAAGTTTTGTCAACCCATGCCGGATGATAGGGACAATACGGTTAAAAGGATTCCCAATTTGGTTGCTTTTCTAAGCAGACGATATGTGATGGATGAAACCCCAGTCAAGCAATTCTGGTTTAAAAACACTGAACGAAATTCGAGAAACCGGAAAACAGAAAAACACATGTGGAGAAACAAGCCTCAAGGCTTTTGCGTTAAGTAGAATGGATTGATAATACAAAAGGTTGTTAAATCTACCTGATTAAGGGTCAGAGGAAACAACCATTTCAGCGGAAGAAGGACAACCCATGCGACAAATGAAATCACAAAAAAATGGAGAAGACAACCATTAGTCCAGAACATCAACTAATGGGAAAAACTGAGTGGAATTTTTGCCGAAAAAACAGGAATTTTAGAAGCTCAAATAAAACCAGGAAAAACCTTACCGATAAGAGCAGGGATTAGTAGTAGTAAACAACTTCAGAGAGGACTAGCGCCTGAACAGACGAAGACACTGAAATGTCATGCGAATGAGACCTGTAGGACCTTAATTCCATCTTCATTGAGGGGACTTCACGGGAAGCTAGAGGGATTATACTAACAATTTTGATTGCTATCTTTAATGAAAAGAGCAAAGAGTAAGGTACAACAAGGGCGCTAGTACTCATCGCGGTGTCTGCCAAACCACTGGGACCCTTCATTATCTCAACAAATCAATACTCGTTTGGTTTTTTAGTTTGACAGATGAATATATGTCCAAGGTTGATTGATTGAAAAAAAAAACAAGACTACGCACGATCGATCCCGAGACCCAAGGGAAATCTATCAGACCCGACCAGAAGGCAATGGTCAGCTGACAAACATACTACGGCACTGGATCAAACAGTAACGGGAGGAAAAATACTACTTGGAGAAGTACTGATACAGGATTTCGAAGTTTCTTTTTACGAGAAAAACAGGAGCTGTTAGATCAGTGACGGTCTTGTGGTAGCCTGCACGATATTCATAGAAACTTGATTGTTCATCAATAACACTATCAAAACCAGGGGCGGATCTAAAATTTTCTCGAGGGGGGGCGCATTTTCAAAAAATTTTCTTTATTTAGGACGACCAAATTTTCCGAGCTCTGCTAAGCCAGTGAAAAGACGCTGTTTTGGGCACTTTTTAGAAAATTTTAACAAAAAAAATCGCGTTCGTTTTTTTGGCGCTCGCTCCCACTCAAAGTTAGTATATATTGGCGCTGCAAGCGCCTTTAGAAAAATTTTAAGGGTCCTTTGGCCAAAAATGGATTCGTTAAAAAGTACCTTTGGGTTGGCAGGGGGTCGAATCAACCCCTCCCCTCCCAAAAAAAATCCACCCCTGATCAGACCTCACTGTTTTTAGATCTTATAACAATATGGGTTACTGAAGTATTGAAAGGTTACCTAACAAAACTTGCACAAATTTGATTGGCCTCGAACTTGCGAGAGATGGATAAATTTGACATGATGAACGTGCGACCTACGATAAAAACATGAAAACGTATAATACATTCTCTTAAGACCGATGTGTACCCAAACACATGGCAGATGGAAACTGTTCATTGTTTGACGTCGCCTACTCATTGTTGTTTGAGAGAAAGCTGATTGTTACAAAACCCTAACCATCATGAAAAAAAATGAACTCATTGGGATTGCCGTCAAAAATAAATATTGTTTTATAATTATCAAAAAACTAACTTTTTGGAGTCGCTTTCAACGAGATAGCTGGATAATGACAAGAAATTGTGAGCTGAATTTCGGCGAGAAGAAGAGTAAAGCAGCATCATCTGTGACTACGTCAAGCGTAGTATACCTTCACGTATTGAATGGGTCATCTACATCATAACTACTGGATTAGTCTTCAAGCTATAAGTTTCTTGAAACTTTTCAAACCGCAATATTTTTCATCCATTTCAGTTGAGTTGACTCTCGTCAAGTGCTTTGAGTCAATGATCTGTTTTTGTATCTGTGATCAGTTCTTGGAACTGTGAATATTTTCTGTGACTTACAATAAAAGTTTGATAGTTGGTCCTGTTTCTTGCAGATGTTGATTTTCTGTTCCTCAAGTCTTGCTACTCCTGTTTTATCAAGAGTTCTGCGATTTTGTATGATCGTGTTTACTTCATTGAAATATCTGCTTGCTATGAGATGATCGAGAGCGTTTGAGTTGCTCGAAATTTTCTGCCATGTCAATATGGCTGTCGTTGTTTCTCTCGAGGTTTTTCTGATAATATTGGTCGATGGGAATTCTTGAAAATTTTGACTCTCTTCAAAAATTTATATTCCAATTTTACTTTTCTAATTAAGGTCGGTGCTATAGAACTTTTTAAACATTATCACAATGAACTTTTTGAATCGAAATGGTTTACAATGTTGCACTGAGTTTAAGTACAGAGCAGAAACTGCAATAAATTTTTACGGACAAAATAACAAAAAAATTTAAAAATTCAGTTTGAGTGATTTAAAATCAATTCAGTTTGATACAAAAATTAGGCTTTAAAATCAATTTAAAACAATTCTAAATCAATTTATACTCATTTTTGGTATTTGTTCTTGGTTTTTAACTCGAGCTGGTTTCAGTAACATTTTTTTTGTATTTCACCGTAAGGAAGTTTTTTCATTTATTTGCCAGTTGCCTAACAAAAATGCCCAATAAAAACATATGAAATGCAATTGTATTCAAATGAAATCTGAGAAATTTGAAAAAAAACTGTTCGATTGTTTTTTTTGGCTTTTAGAAACATTTGGATGTTCCAAAAAACTTTGAGCGCTATTTTAAATCTTTGTATCTGTTGTTGAAAACGGCACTCGGAGGGTGGATTTTCGAACATTGGTTGCAAAATCCCCACAAGTTTTGGCACCTTTCGCGACGTGGTTATGCCAAATTTGACCTACTCGCTGCTAATTGATGCAAAGTCCACAACTCCATCGGAGTGGGAAGGATGATATTTGCAGATTCTCTGGTGAACAAAATGTCTTATCATTGTTTTCAAAACTTTTACCGATGTTCAAAACCAAATTCGTAACAAAAATACATTAGCAACGACGATAGGGTGATATATATGACGACATCTTTTTATTGGAATGAAACTGACCTGTTCTAAGTGCCTTGAAGTTTAGTGCTCTTATTTTTAACACGCAAACACTTTTCGTTTTTGATTCGCTAAATCAAAAATTTTTTCAACCATAAGAAGAAATTTGGAGTTTTTCTGCATAACTTACCTAACTTCAAGACTGCCCAAACCTTCTTCTTTTGCATGTACTTCCTTTGTCCGAAATGTGGAAAGAGAAAAAGCTCTTAGATAATTTTGAGGTGATATCACAAAATGATCATATATTTCCTCCTGCACTGCGTCCTGGTATGGTGGGCAGTAAGTTTTTCTAGTCGTTCAATGGTTTGTCGGCGGTAGCTTGAGAACTCCTTGAGCTAGCAAATTACATGACCTTTCTTTGTTCATGTGGAAAACCATAAACAACATCTGCTGAACAAGCAGTCACAGCGATTTGGCATAAAGTTGAGATTACCTCATCTGTGGCGCAAACTAAAGCATCTTTATCAAAAAAATTGGCCAATCACAAAATTGGAGAAAAAAGCAAAGCCTTTTTAGTTGAAGATGCAAAATCAGGCAGAAAATGATTCCCTCATGGTTTAAAGGCTGTTGAGTGTTTCGAGTTAAGTGAAATGATTGAAATTATCACTGACGTAAAAGGTAATGCGGGAAACTACAAAAATAACAAGATTTTTTTTCAGCACGAAGTCGTTGACTCTATGATTCGAGAGAGCTGCAGGAAGCTAACGGAACACACTATCAGTCTTTTTTTTGCTCTGCTCATGGCAGCGGATCAAAAAACTGAAAAAGAGTTTCGCCGTAAACAGCTTCGCCGTGAAAAGCTTCTCCGTAAAAGAGCTTCGCCATTCAGCCTCCATCGACATCTGCTCGGAAAGATCAAAATTAAAAAGAAAAAAAAAACGTTTTTATGATGCCTAAATGATATAAATCAGAAGGTGAATGAGCGTAAAAACAAACGTTTAAATAACAACCAAAGAAGGAACTGTAAACTAAAAAGGAATTCGAAAAGAACATCAGATGAATATCAACAGATTTGAAAAACTGAGCTACTGTAACTCGACTCCGCGACAGGCAATGTCGGAAAGTCTGACAGGAGGGGAAATACTTTTTACCAGAAGCGAATAATTTCACTTTAAAATTATTCACTGCGCTGAAGGGAGGTTCACTTGTTGATTACCACGATTTGTACTGGAGTCGATGATTCATTGTTTGCGTCTGACTATGAAGTCTTCTGTGGAATTTGCTTCATACGCATGAGATGATGGATTGCACTTGTTACTTCGCGACGAAGCAATTTTTTTAGAGACGCTACTTTGAAATTTTGTAAATCAGACCTACAATCCTAAAGAGCCTTTACTGTAAATCAATAGAAGATGTGTGTCGTTACATATTTTGAAAAGCAAAAAAGTTTTTCAAAACAAAATTACTCAAAACAAAATACTTGTAGATATCTTTGACAATTCATTATATACAAAAACGTACCCAGACATAAACAGAAAAACAAAAAAAGTGTTTCAAACTTTTTATATCATCAATTCGTGCAAACCCATGCATGCATCGCTGGCAAAAATGTTAAAACTTACAAACGGAATTTTTTTTCTGATGGAGAGTTGTGATTGAAAACAACTGGGTCACTAACTGAAAAAATCAGCATGATTAACCGAAGGAGACACTATCTCTGCACATGTTTCAATTCGTTAAAAAAAATTTTGAATAAACTTGTCATCACTGCAGGCTATGTGGGCAAGTTTGGTATGAGAGGAAATAATTGTTACCAGAAGCGAATACGGCCACTGTGAAAATATTCTCACATTTTCATTGACTACCCTTTTGATTCCTCTCCTAAAGTAAAGGAACTTACTTCAAGGAGCAAAGAGAAGGTTAACATCATGCGAAATGTGGGAATCATCACGCTGCTTGAAGTGACAAAGTTTCTTCCGACTTTGCAAACTAATGAAAGTTATGTTTTGGCCATTAATTTCTAAACTGAACCAAATGTTCGGAAGGATGAGAGCTCACATCGCAAAAGTTCTTCAACTCAGCCAGAGTAACTGGATGACACAATTGGTTGAACTCAACAACCTCCACCAAAAATTCTCTATTGAATAATTTTCATTATAGCTTCTAAAAGCTGCTCATTAAATCAACATTCGATAAGAAAATGGAGTCTAACAAGACATGAACGAAATTTACAAACCAGTTAGTGTGATATACTCGACTGCGTCAAAATATAACTCTGAACACAATGAAGGGCGTTAATATTAATGATGTTCAATTGGCTACAAAAGCTTTTATTTAAAGAATTGCTATAGGTTGATTTTGTTTTGAAAACTAAATATGAGCCGATCAGAGAATTGGTCGACCTAAAATCAAAATCACACTGTGTTTTCTACAAGGGAGAGGACGTAATGATATTTAAACCCCCACAACCCTTCATCTTCCGCACCCTACCCCAATCTTTTACAGAAAAAAAAATGGATTCACGCCATATAATTGTTCTTTCTATGACATTATTATGAAATTCGAACATTTTTGAGAGTAGTAAGTTTGCTATTTTTAAACTAAAAGTCAACTTTAGTTCTGTTTAGATTAAATTTTGAAACATTTTTCAGAAATGTAGGTCTGTGGGATAACTCAAAGGTACGATGTAGGAAAGTTCAAATGATTATGTATCATGTCACCTGTAGCTTAGCTCACTGCAATAATGAAAATATGTTATTTCAGGTTGATCCATTTGATGTCATTTGGACAATCAGATGAAATAGAATTGAATGCAATTCCTCGACTGTGAACTGCGCTTAACTGGTGAACAAAGCAAGGTTTTCAGTAAGAGACGGAAATATAACAGATGAAAAGTGCGTAGTTGTAGCCTTTTACCGAAAACCTGGCTTTTGTTCACTAGTTAAGCGTACTTTACAGCCGAGGAACCGCATTCAATTCTATTTCGTCTGATTGTCCAAATTACATCAAATTGACCAAACGATTGACCTCCGGATTGACCTCCATACACCGAAAACACTTATAATACAATTACATACATCAAGTGTTCTGAAAAATGCTTATCATACAATTTTCATACAATTTCGAAAAAAGATATCCACTATTTTTTAGGTTCATCTGATGGCCATATGCAAATGAGAGATAATCATGATCTGTTCTGATCTAGGACAACTAAATAAAAAACTGTAGAGAATATAACATAGCACTCGAGTAGTGGCAGATGCGTGGAAGGAGTGACGATTGTTGGTAGAGTGGAGTGTGTGCTAGAGTATCCAATGGAATGAGGTTAAAGTCCAGTGGCGGTATAGGTTTAGTCTCCTAGGTAGATGCAAATATATTAGAGGAAGCCACCTGTACGAATACGGCGACTCAGAATACAATTATCAGCGCAATATCCATCTGATTTCCCCACTCTAACACACATCCTTTTGAGTCCATTTCTGTCCAGACGGGCGATGTCTTTATCCCTCACCTTCTGCGACGTCATAACCCCAAATCCCAACATCTCTCCATGCACTCTCCGTGTCAAACAACACACTCTTACTCACACTCTCTGCCTTCACCCTCTCCTCATCAGTTGCGTCTATGTGACTGTTGTAGTCTGACGTGCCGAGAGTGTAGAAGTGCATGTTGTAGGGGTACTCTGTCTTTTTCATCCACTCTGCTGTCTCACCAACTCCATCTTTACACTTGACACTAAAGTCAAAGGTAACCAAACTGCTATTTGTAAAAACAGTGATGAGCCCAATTCTCCCAGGGTCTGTATTCTTTAAGACTTCTCTGATCTCCTGTGCTGTTTCCTCTGTGCCCTTTCCCTTTGATCCTCTCAACATTTTTTATTTTTGTACAAATTTGGGTTACTCATTGAGAAAAAAACTGAGGAGTTGAATCATGGAGTTTGATCCAGAAATTTCAATAACTATTGCTCTTTTTGTTCCATTGATTTGAGATTCCTAATTAAATTCTCTCTGAAATGAACACAATAACAAACTAATTACACAAATAAAAGGTTGAAAATGGAAACATTTGGATAGATTTGAATAATTATTACTTCACTTTCCCGAAAAATACGATTAATTTCACTATTTTTCTGAAGTTTCAATATTAATTCTTCTATTATGAGCTTTTTTAATCAAGTTTTTGTATCATTGTCTCAACATAATTCCAATTAAAATACATTTTGGGCATATTTTAAGCTTTGCACGTATGTATATCTTACAACTAGATCAGATGCGACAAAAAAATTAAGCAAAACCTGAGAGTTCTGCAATTTTTTCAAAAAATGTTTGCAGTTTTTTTACAAAAATTCATTTTTTTGCATTTTTTTCCCAAATCTTGATTTTTTTTTGAAGTTTCAGTAGGATCTAGTATAGCTTAAGAAAATTTTCTCATAGTTTCAAACGTATAAAACAATAATCAAAGAAACCAAATTGTAGGAGTTAGCTAAGAAATGCAAGTATCGGGAAAATCGTGCCCCAAAAGTTTCGGGCGCCGAACGAAAATTTTTCTGAAACTTACCATCTCAAACCTTACTATCTTAACACACAGGAAACTTAATCCCTATCTTAATACATAGTGAAATCTACTCCCTATCTTAATACATAGGTTGCTGACCGGATACTATATAGCCTATCTTAATACATGGGGGTCAGCAAACACCCCCCCACATGATCGCCTAAATCATATATTACTCCAGTGCATAGAAAACAATCTGAATTGCCCTAGAGTTGTCTTTCACAAATCATATAACCAATATAACAAGCTTTTAAATTTTGGCAACATTTTCCAACGATGGTTATCAGGCACTGATCAAAGAATACATGAACACGACATACAAAAGAAAACAAGAGTTTTCAGCAATTTTGAGAAAAAAAATTATTAAGCGAGAAGGGAAAAAATCCAATATTTTTGTATCCAGGACTACGTTATGCACCCAAAAAAAAGTTCTGATCGCAAAAATGTTTTTGAAAAAGGTTGGTTTTCGTACAAAATTCAATTTGCGGTTGAAAAAACAAAAAAAATTGGGGCAATTTCAAAATTACTTGGAAAAAGTTTTTGTGTCGCCATCAAAAAAATGCTAGGCATAGAATTTCTATATTTGGGAATTGTATGATAAACTTTTTTCAAAAAGCAAAAACCCGGTTTTTTTGACCACGTTGTTCTTTTAGAAGCAAACAGCCACAGAAATTAGTTTATATCTTTTTTCAACCACTTTTCGAAATTGTATGAAAATGTATGACAAGTATTTTTCCACACACTTGATGTATGGAATTGTATGATAAATTTTTTTTGGTTTATGAAGGTCAACCCGCGTCACTGCAATAATGAAAATGTGCTATTTCATTTGATCAATTTGTTGTCGTTTGGACAATCAGACGAAAAACTGAAAAATTGAATGCCTAATTGGTGAACAACGGTAAGGTTTTCGGCAAGAGACGGAAACATATCAGATGAAAAGTGCGTTTTTGTATAATGTCTAGGTAGGTTAAGCTGATGGTGATACGTAAATGAGAAATAATCATGTTCTGTTCTGATCTAGTACAACTAAATGAAAAACAATAAGGAAAATGATAAATTGTTACTTTGTTGCAGCTAATTTTACTTTATACAGTTAAAAGAATGAAAGGATAAAAATGATTTAATCTAAAGTTAGAACATTAAGAAGTGACAAATTTTCTCTGCCTCTCCGCCGTAGAGAATGAAAGTGTGAGGGTCAGACAAAAAAGACCAGTTAGATTAATTAGATAAGTCATTAGTCAAACTAGAGTAGATATAAAGTGGAATCATATCAGGAAAATACATAGCACTCGAGTAGAGGTAGATGCGTGAAAGGAGTGAAGATTGATGGTAGAATGGAGTGTGTACTAGTGTATCACTTGGAATAAGGTTGAAGTCCAGTGGCGGTGTAGGTTTAGTCTCCTAGGTAGATGCAAATATCGTAAATGTAGCCATCTGTAAGAACACGGCGACTCTGAATACAAGAAGCAGACCAACATCTATCTCCTTTCCCCACTCCAACATACATCCACTTGAGTCCATTTCTGTCCAGACGGGCGATGACCTCATCCCTCATCTTCTGTGTTGTCATACCCCCAAATCCCAGAACCTCTCTCCATGTACTCTCCATATCAAACAACACACTCTTACTCACAATCTCTATCTTCGCCCTCTCCTCATCAGTTGCTTCTCGTCTGTTGTAGTCTGAGTGTGGGACAGTGTAGATGTGCATGTTGTAGGGGTACTCTGTCTTGTTCATCCACTCTGCTGTCTCACCAACTCCATCTTTACACTTGACACTAAAGTCACCGGTAAACAAACCGCTATTTGCAGAAACAGTGATGAACCAACTGCTCTCAGGGTATGTATCCATTAAGACGTCTCTGATCACCGCTGCTGTATGCCTTGTGCCCTTCCCTTGTGATAATCGCATTCTGAACTCTGCAGTCGTCTTCCACTGAGCTGAAACAGCACCAATTTTCCACATAAACTTCCGCTCATTACAATCCAGTTTCAATGGTTACTCATATTGGAAACTGATTTTTCTTCTTTGATCATTTGGTATCTTATTCAATCTGGTTAAATTTTATTCAATCAAAAATGGTTCTCTTTAAAGCTGTTCTTTTTTCTTTAAGCAAAGTTTCATCCTATAACCTCATCCTCATGACAATAATTGAAATAAATGGTTGAAAACTAGAACTGATAAATGAAGAGCATAGAATTCACGAAAAAATCTTCAGCATGAATCCGTGCCGATGACAGAACTGATTTATAAACTTTCATGCCACATTAAGGTGAGCTCAAGTTGCTTGTAATCTAATTGGGTAGAACGACATGAATAATGAATTTAACCAAAGACTTATCTGTTTATACCTTGGTTGGCCATTTCCCCTCTATCTGTTTCGGATCTGCAGTGCGTTTGCAGCTGCCACACTCTGCTGCTGTCTCAAATTCTCGTCCCCTTCGGCCGCTCTCTCCTCCACTTCTCGTTACTTCTCTTTTCTCGATTTTGACCCGCTTTCTGATTTGATATATCTCAGTTTGGGGAGAGCAAGTGTCGACAAGTGTCGACAAGTGTCGATTGTTTTGAAAAATTTATTCAAGAGTAAAGATAGTATGAGTAAACTGGGTAAATAGTAAAAACACTCAAAAATAAGTTGAGGTAATTTACCTTAAAAAGTACCTGAAGTTATCGATGGTAAATTAAAGTACATTTTAAGGTAAATTACCTCAACTTATTTCAGAGTGTACGCTCACTTTACGCATATTGAATATATTCTCAAAACAATCAACAGTTGTTTCTCCCCAAAGTGAGATATATCAAGTCAGAAAGCGCATCAAAATTGAGAAAACTTCAGAGGTCTAGAAAGGTCAACGCCAGAAAAAACAATCATAAAACAAGGGCCTTAGACGATTGAATTGCAGTTTCTCGGCATCAAAACCTTGTTTACCAAAACGACGCAGTTTAATAAATACGCCAGAAAAAGGCGCTTTTGATTTAATAGCAATAGTCAGTGGAAATGTGTACAAAATTATGGTAAGCTAAGAATATGATTGTTACTTTGAAAAAAATATGATTAAAAATGCGTGCAAAAATTTGGTAAGCAAAGAATATGATTGCTAATTTTTGGCAACAGTGTTCGTGTTTTGTGAGCAGAGTGCTTTTTATGAAGTATTCAGCCAGAAAAAATATGTATGCGTTCTACTTACAACTCTTTGCATATGCATTAGCAAATTTGAAAACACACAAGTGCATACAAAATTGCTGAAGAAAAATCAAACTTCATAAAATCAGATTTTTGTGAAAATTTAAAATGGTTAAACTAGTCATGGTGCTAAGTAAAAAAGATGACAAGGCATTAAGGCGATCTGACATTAAAACGACATGATTTTAAGATGAAAAAACTTGTAAGAAGAACTGGTCGAATCTAAGCGAATGATTTCTCTCAGCAAAAAAATTGGGGATATTTTGTATTGAAAGTTCCAACAAAAGCGGTTCTAACCTTAACAGTTTTCGTCTTATTTGCATAAATTTTTGTAAAACTCGAATTTTTCAAACATGTTTTCCGCGAAAAGTTTTGCTCAGCGTTTAGTTTGGAACAAAATGACTGTATACAGCCGTTATCTACAAAAAGAAAACACTATTATTAACAAAGTTGTTCTTTTAGCAAGAGTAGTCAACAACATTATTGCAATGTTGTTCTTTTAGCAAGAGTAGTCAACAAAAATCTCATCAAAGGGTCAAGTTTTGTATAAAAACCACAATATGGAGTTTCAGAGCTCCATTATTACAAGACCATACTGTGCACTGGATAGGCGTACAATTTTGTGTCTCTATGTTCCTGGATTCCAGAGACAAGTCTTTAAACATGTTATTTTTTGCCGGAACGATCAAAGGAAATTAAAGAATAAAAGAAGAACAAAGGGAGCGTCCTTGTTGCGGTATCCGCGTACAATGCACAAAATGCACAAGTTGGCCTCGTAATGACAACTGCGTATTATAGATTTCAAGAGTCCGTCCTAGTTTGAACAAGGAAAATTGTTAGCTAGTTCTCGATCCTATTAACAAAGTTTTTTTTTTGAAGCGTGTCGCTTATCTTCCTTGCTTTTTGACTAAATTATCAGCAAAGTATTGGAAACAAATAATTCAGAGACAAACTTCACTGGTGGAAGTAAGACTTAACAAAACACCCAAGTTGAGAAAAAAACTATTCATACGACTTTTAATTATAGAAAAAGCGCTTGTCATACGTCATACAATTACATGATAATCCATACAACAAAATATTTGTGGAAAAAAATAGCACGCCTACTACTTTTTTTACCTTTTGTTAAATAGTACAACAAGAATTTTCCCAAAATATTGAAACATTTTTTTGTGTTTTTTTCCAAATTTGAGATTTTTCCTGATGAAAAACCAGTAATTTAACCCAAATTACTGTTGGGAAAACCAATACATTGGCTTCAAAATTGCAGATTAAACTACGTATTGGAAAACATCAAAAAATCATAACCATTAATTGTATGAATTGCACGCGACCTTTAACAGAAAAACAACAAACAGATTCTTACACCATATGAAACCTTATTCCTTCCGTGTGAAAAAACTGTGCCTTCACTACATTATAGTCGCAAACTTACAAAAATTGCAAGCAAAAACTTTTTTAGTAAGCTGGTGATTTGATTATAAAACTAGTCGAGCGACTAAAATAGTAGTTGAAAACAGTATCCCTCGAGTTTGGAGTAATTAAGCAATTTTTGAACATGTTTGGCAAAAATGACCTATAAATTTATATGCTGCGAGCTTGAAGGTTTGGTAGTCAGCTGATTAGCCGAAAAAATTTTTTTTAAAAACTACCAAAACAAATATTTGATTACAGAAATTTGCCAAATAAACTCAAAGATGATCATGGACAGATTAGTTGAATAAATGCTAATTGGTAATTTTTGGTTAGAGTGCTAATCATAATTTCTGTTTTCGAGAAAACTTTATATAAACCCATATGAATCTAAACCTACAGCAAATATCTGAAACCACTGTGATAAAAAATTTTCTAAATATGGAAATTGCATGACTATTATTTTTTCCACAAACAAAAGTTACGATTTTTTTATTTAAGAACAAAACAAAAAACTAATTAGCAAAATATTTTCCGAAAGAAAAAATTGTGGGTTGAGACTGTACGAAATTTCAGCAATTTTAGCTAATTTTTATGAGATAGTGTTTCATAAATAAAAGCTGTTACGTTCATATAGAGGAGAAAGTTTTTACCCGGTCAGAAATCTTTGAAAGAAAAGCTTTGAAAGTTTCAAGTTTGATTTTGCTCAAAAATCATTTTCATTAAGGTTTCAATTAAATGAAAAACTCATCCTTGACTTCTTTATAGACAAAAAATTACAAATTTTTGCATGTACACATTTTTTTTCGAAAAAGTGTTTTTGAACATGTTTGTTTTGCGACTAAAAAGAAAAACTACCAGTAAAAAAAATTGCTTTTTTACAACTTTCATAATGGAAGTTTTTTAATATTCATTTTTTCTGGACGTGTTTGGAGGTCAACGCAGGATACTAGCTTAAGAGTAAAACTTGTTAGTTTATCTGATTTAAAAGTATAATTAAGGCTTACTAGGAAGTCATGGTAATGAAGACAATTTTTTTCGTAGAAAAACTAGAAAGTTTTTTGTCATTAACTTATGACTTTTTGAAATTTTTGGGTATTGACTTTTTAAGCAAAAAGCAGCTAAAAACACCAAAAAACTAGTTTGAAAAACTTAAAACAACAAAATTTTAAGGTCTTAAAGGATAATAGGTATGAATCAGCTGTTGTATGCCTGCTCGCTTGCTTTATTCGCTCGAATTAGGAAGAAAAATTTCAATTTCAAACCAATTTTTCTCGACATTTATTTTTTTTAAAGTGGTCTGAATCACGGCTAGAAGGGCTTTATTTTGATATATCACCCAACCCAGTCCGATGAATATTTCTGCTACCTGATTTTGCGTGGAAAACAAAAAGAAGAATTTTAAAAAACACCCGAACAACAACCAATTGAACAGTTCAGAGTGTTTGTTCTGTTGCTAAGTGAATTCTGAGAGGCTTATAATTAATTTTCTTCATCAGTGCTTAAAATCATCGTGGCGATGCCATTTCCTATTAAAAAATTTTAAAAAAATTTTACAATTAAAATCCGACTGTGATGAGGTAGATTCGTTTGAGAAATGACAGAAGGATAGATCAAAGCGATTTCTGCACACCCAAAGATTGAGGCAAACCTTTTTGTAGACTTTTTGTCCTTTTTGTTAAGTTTTACGAAACTTTTACACTTTAATGTAACCTTGAACTGAAAGTTAATTGTTTTACTTTCTTTTCAATTGTAAAGTTATGAAAAGGCATTGTGAGCTATAGTTCAATCAAATTTAGAATACTAAAATGGTACTAGAAGTATTATATGACAACAAATAAGTTTCGAGAAACTGAGCAGTCTAGAAGTAAGAATATGTGTGATGTACACGGAGACGTTTAACCTTTTAGAGTAGTCCAAACGCTTTCGCTTACGATGTTCGACGATACTTCACTTTTATTTCATGAACAGATTGATCTCGAAGTCTGTTTGTGTACTGCGGAACACGTCTTACCAGTTATTTTTTCATCGCTCTGCTGAAAAGTATTCACACTTCGTTTTTGGCTATACTACTTTGTTGTATATTGTTGGTTTTTTTGATCCGTTAGCAGTGTTTTTTGATCCGTTAGCAGATGTTTGAAACATGTGTCATCGTCAGATGGGTTTGATCATTTTGGAATCCTGACACCCGGTCAAAAGTAACAATTTCATTTACGGCTATTTCCTTTCTATTGTGCTCTCAAGTGTGTCTCTGGAATGGGCTAGATGATCGCACATGCGTGAACTACTGCACGACTTGCGTTGTGCGGAAGCAATGGATGGGGGTTTGAGCTAAAGATTGATACCCCCCTGTTGCTCACATCCCCCTCCCCCTTCCACTCCATCTCCCCTCTTCGTCCTCGTCCGAGCAGAAGTGCATGTGTTTGGGAGTGGCAGTGGGGCCCTGCTGGATGCCCCCCTTCCTCGTGCTCCTGCTCAAATTGCTTCTCCTGCTCCTCGGTCCCCTTCTTCCCCAGCTGTGAGAACTGTTTGAGGGGCAGTGGGGACTTATGCACTTGGCTGCTTGGATGAGGTGGGGGTGATGGTTGTCTTCTGGAGCATGCATCTGTGGCCACAATATCCCCTACTGGCTGCTGATGTAGCCTGCGTCTTCGAGAACTTGCCCCACGATAAAATAAATTACAGTGTTCAGCTTCAAACATTTACTGTGAAGTATGTTAGAAAGTTTAAGACAGTTGTCCAACTGTTGTGTCCAGCAGTTGTGTTTATGTTGGATAATCAGTAATAGAAAAGTATCAAGTCCATGTACGGACCCGGAGTGTTGTTTGGATACTGATGGTGGTGTTGATTAGGAGGAAGATGAGGATGAGGGTGTCCGGATGTGGCCGTGGCTGTTCAAGTGGTGACACTTCCGTTCGCCACCAGCCCCAGCCCCCCTCCTGGTTGGCTAGTGCTGTTGTTGTTATTGTTTTTAAGCGGTAGAGGTCTGAAGGAATAAGAATGGGGGTGGGGGTTCCGACTATGACTCTGACTGATGGTTGCATGATGTTGATTGGGAATGTTGTTGCTGGTTGTGGCTGAAAAAAATACTGCAAAATCATCTGATTAGCCTTAAAGCATCTATGTACAGTTTTGCTTTTCATCGAATACAAACCAAAGAACACCTATCTGATGCAACAAAAAAAAGTTCAGTTGCAATCGAAAAAGAAACAATTACGCGGACGAAATTTCTGTGATAAATGTTTTGACTTTCGTTTGTATTTAGAAGTTGAAAAGGGCAAAAATATTTTTTCGGCCTTTTACAAAAAACAAGCCTTAATGTTGAAACGCAATCCTCCTCCTCCTCCTCCTGCCCCTCCCCTCGCGCCTACTTTACACCTGGTGCTCCAGTCAGAATTGCTACAGCTTCTACTCAATCTGCAAGGAAGTGTCCCCCCGCCATCCCCACTTCCACGCCCCCTCCCCCCACCAACAATACCCGGATGTGTGTTTGTTAGGGTTCTCTGTTTCGGCAGCTACTGTTGTTGAAACTGTAAATCTAATTTGAGTGATAATTATCTATTTATGTCGGCAATATGAACGCAAGACTTTTTTCTTTTTCGCCATCATAAAAAGCATCAAAGTTATGGTTTTGAAGAATATGGACAATACTTATAATAAAAATCATAAAAATCATAATCATAAATTGTTCGCAATACAGATTGCATTCACTGTAAAACTCACTACATGAACAACCACCCGTGTTGACCAAAACCGTTTGTCCTACAGTTTTCATATATGAAAAATTGCTTTTCATACAATTTTGTACAATTCCATAGATACATAAATTGTTAAGAAAACTCAAGAAAAGCATTTTTTTTAAATTTTCAATTCTAAAAATTTTTGGGATAAGCTCGAAGCTCGTGATAGGTTATCGCATGGTGGAGCCAGCAGGATTCTCAGCTCAGGACAATCGTACTGATATGGGAATACCAGTATTTTGGGCGACAGCAAATCTGGACTCACCGTGGCAATTCAAAAAATGGTTCGAATAATTTCTAACGGCGGTAACTGTAAAAGAAAATGTAAACCCACAAGTTATGCTGGAGGATTTAAAAGACATTTTAGAAGAACCACCACCACAGCCAGAGATGCCACGAGATAGAGAATATGAAGCTGCGACGACAGCCAGAAACCTCAGAGACAAACTAGCAAGAGATCGAGCTATGCTAGAGAATGAGGGAACCAAGGTTTATTATAAGGAAGTACAGAAGAAGCTTGTATCAATAATATTCCTATCTCTGGGAACAGGAGGAAAGAAAAGCTTCCTGCAGAAAAAACCACTTGCTGAAGCTTCCAATTGTCATTTAAGGAAATTACAGAATTTGCATCGGTCTCATACCAAAAAGTTAATTGCGTGACATATGAAAGATACAAATTGTTCAAACGAATGCAAGAACCAAGGGAACCGTTTGAGTCATTCCACGCGGAGCTAATTGCGCAAGCATCCAGGTCAGAACTAGACGCACTTGAAAGTGAGATAGTTCGAGATCTGTTCAATTCAAAAATGAGAAAACTGACGCTGCAAGATAAACTCACATCAAAATACACTCATCTAGAACCAGAGGAGTTCCTAAAGAGAGCCATAAACTTTGAGCATAGTAAATTGACTACAATGGCGTTTCAGAAGACGATTGCAGCAGCAACCGCTCCAGCGAGCACTAGTTACCTTTCAGGGGGGAAGATAAAACAAGAACCAGTGATGGCTGTCAGGAAACTAAACTTGGCTACCCAATTAGTAGATTACAATAAACAACCAACCTGAGCGTTAGGGCGTTGAACACAAATCTCCGCTCGGCAGGCTGAAAGATAAAAGGAGCCACGTTTCTGGTGATGGCATGGAAAGCCAGATGCATAATGGGGTTCGACCTACAAGGACAAAGGGGATCACAACCGCAGAGAAACCAGCTCCGAAAGAAATGTCAAGATTTGACGTGCTCATGTGCGTGCAGTCGGAAGGTTGGAAAAACAAAATCTTTCGATAGATTTAAAGATTTGTTTGGTAGACAGGTAATCTCAAAAAATCACATCGTAAGTTCAAAATGTAAGTACCTTTTTTTTGGTTCAAGAAGATGGGAGAAGAATCCCATTTCATATACAAAATAAGATTTAAAAATCAATCAAAAAAATGTTGAGAGAGGGCCACAATAAAAAGTTGGACTAGTGTACAAGCGATTGTTTCATAGCTCCAATTGTAGTAACAGTAGAAAAAGATGATTCGATAAAGTTAGCGCTCGATGCAAAGCCAATCAACAGGCAACTGATCAAAAATAAATACGAAATACCCAATGTAGACCAACTCATCGATGAAGGAAGCCAAGTCGTTACAGAAAACAAAAAGGGTAAATTTTACTTCACAGTGTTAGATTTGAAATATGCGTATAGCCAGTTAAGATTGGCTGCAGACACAGCGAAACAATATAATTTCAATATCTCGGGGGAAAGGCTACCGAGACATACAGGTTCCTCACATGAATTTATGGTTTGTCGGACATGCCAGCCGAATTTCAAAAGGCTATGGATAGAACTATTAACCACGTATAGAATACTTTGTGCTTCTTGGATGATAATCTTAGTTTGTCAAAGGGTAATGAAACAACACGAAAAGTTAGTAGAAACAGTACTGAAAAATGTAGAGGACAAAAATCTGGCATGGAAAATTTCGAAAGGCGAATTCTTCAAACACCACGTTGACTGGTTAGGACACCAACTCTTGGAGTCGGGGGTCAGACCAAAGTTTACTAAAACAGAAGCGATAGAGAACGTCAAACCACCGAAATCGCTAAAACAATTGAGATCATTTCTAGGTAGTATAAATCACCTAGAAAAATTGATCCCGGACGTAAAATTTAACCGAACATTTACGTCCACTTCGTAAAGAGGAGAACCAAAGGAAAAAGCTAAAGAACATGAAACTTCCGGTGAAAAAATTTGAGTGAGAGATGAGGCTAACATTTCCAAAGTAAACTATTATGACTCTAATCGAGAAACAAATTTTAAGTGTGACGCAAGCCACAACAGCTTGGGGTTAATTTAAAACAACAAACAGACGAATTGTTGTGAGTTCCGATCTCAATCGCATCCAGTTACCTAAATATACAAGAAAAAAATTTTCAACAAACGAACTAGAGTTTCTTACAGTTGTTTGAGCAGTTGATAGATACAAACATTACCTTTCGGGTAAAACATTTACCATCGCAACGGATGACAAAGCTTTAACCTCAGCCCTAAATGGGAACAAATCAAATAAAACCTATCAATCACGGTTGATCGGTGGGGTCGATCGAGCATTGTCTCGTCAATTTAAAACATTTCACATTCCAGGGAAGGACATGAGGATAGTCGATTATTTATTACAAGATCCATACAATGGCCCTTGGCCCGAATCTAAACTAGACGATAAATTTGTTGTAGCAATAATTAACTCCTTTCACAAAGCGTTAGACTGCATGGACAGTAGGCTAGAAAGCACTGGGTCGCTCAACCGGAACGAAAACCTTCTAGATAAATTTAGAAGGAATGTTGCGAAACAGTCAGGGCTTAGTGGTTGATATGGCAACGAAAACGGTCAAAAACGAGCAAAGCTCGACCGAAGCCAAAAAAAATCAACTTTCGCGACCTTCGAAACAGCTAAACAATGTGACATTCGACCAGAATGGCCCAAATGCAATCTCTGCAGATTTCGAATTTTTAGCAGCGAGCCTTCCGAGTTAGTGATTTTGAAGGATTAAGAACGTTATTCGAACGATTGAACAAAACGTGAAGGTTGAAGGATTCGGAAATTCCTAAATTTTAAATTTTCGAAGTGATTACGTAACATTTCTGAGAAACGTCAGAAACGGCCATTTTGGCAAAAGAGTGAAAGAAAAACAGAACAACATTAGCTGCGATTGCGAGAAGTACGAAAATCGTGATAAAAAACGACAACAAATCACGGAGCTGACAGAGAACGTTCCGAGTTGCAACTATTGTGTCGCTACAATAGTTGCAAGGCCGTTGCAGACAACGGTGAAGGGTGGAAGACAGCCTTCCGCTTACGAAGAAATCAAGATTAACGATTTTGATTCAGTGGATTCAAGAATCCGGAAGGGTTTCGGAACTGAGACTTTTGTCCTTTCATAAAAATTTTTAGCTTCCTGTCATATCCTGACTTGAATTTAATTAATATCTGAATTCATTTTGATAAGGATGAGAAGCTAGGAGTTGGGGGAAAGGGTTGATCCATCTTTGATGGAGATGATGATTTTTATCTACTGAACAAGAAACAATAATAATTCAATAAGTAGTAGTAGCCCTGTTTTTAGGAGTGACCTCGTGGTCTGAGGATACTGAGACCCAGCCATGAGCTCACTATTTGCATAAAATCTAGTTAATTTGAGCGTTCTGGTCGAAGCCGGAGAACAGTAACGTTTTTGTCGACCCGATGTTAGAAAGACCACCGAAAGTACTGGCTTGGTAGAGACGGTGAAAAGCATGCAAAACTCTGTTTAGACATTCGCCAGTCGTCTTAGGACTTTGTTTTGTTTTCCGTCGATATGTATCTTCCGGGCGAATGTTACATAGATGTTTTTATGGCGATCCTGGGTGTTATTCTTTGTTAACATCATGACCGGCAGAACCGTTAACGAGCACTCCGCGCCGAGCGGATGCTCACATTAACGCCCTTAATAGGCCTAAACCGCCGGGGTGGAAGGGTAATTCGGAACGCGGAAGCCTTCCGGATTACCGTGAATAGTTTTTTAACCTAGTTAAGACCGAAAATTCACGAACCAGGAAGGGTGGGGGGAATCGCGAACCCCTCGTCCCCTGAGTGGTTTGTGACCAAAAACACTTTAAGATATATATAAAAGCAAACAAAAAAGTAGTATAGTACCCAAGAAAAACAAAAAAAAAACATTAAAAAAAAACCGAAAAAACTAAAAACAGTAAAAAAAAGTAAAAAATCAGTAGAAATCATCCCCCCAGACAAGATGTGATCCAACCCGCCCGTTTGTTGTTGATGGATATATTGTTGTTACAGGCATTTATATCAGTCAGGATTGTTACGAACAATTTTGTGGCCCGTTTGTGAGGCTTGTACTGTAGGGTTATTTGAGCATTTAAGCACGTTAATGATAAATTGCCCTCAATCCGGAAGTGTCAGCTGATTTGCGCTCAATTCGGAAGGGTCTTGGGAGAAGACCGATCCGGCAAGCAGTACAAGGAGCAACAAGAGGGGGCTGAACGACAACAAAGATCGACTGTTGGGTATCGTTAACAAGTTTTGTATCCCTTTTAGTACAAAAAGTAAGATAGTAATCTGTGGGGGGCTCGACAGTGCTGCACTGTAGTGACCTTTCACCGAACTGCGAATATCCGAGTTAAGCACCTTAATTCGGATATTAAACAAACCCGGAGGGGTATACTATTACTACTATTATTACTCATATATCTTATACTAATAACCTATATCGTTTTTCAGTGAAAAACAGAGAAAACAGACCGGTTTTTAGGGTCAAAATAGCGATATTTTGATCCCCCCACAAATCGCGATTTTTGATATATCGATATTTTTTGGAACGGAGAAAAGCGCTAAATTTGTGCGTTTCATTGTGATTGCACTACTATAATAAGTAGAACGGGTTAACTTTAGTTCGGAAGTGGTTGGAACTATTTTGGTACCAAAAACCAACTTTTCCCAATTTTTGATAGTACAAAACACTATAAAATCAGAAAATTTTTTGAAATTTTTGAGTTAGGACAGTAAAAACAGTTGTTTGGACAACGTCCACTAGTGAATCTACGAGTTTTCAAACCCGCTACCCGAAAGCCTTCCGTGTTGCCGAGAAATCGAACTTAACGAGTTTGATTTGGTGGATTCATCAATCCGGAGGGGTACAGGTAGCATAGTTTTTCGCAAATTTTTTCAGCTAAAGCGTTTTAGATCGGGTCTTTCGCATTGAACTAGAAGAGTATAGGCCTTCTGAGCTCGGATCAATAACTTTTAGGTCGAAAGGAACAGAATTGCGGAAAAAGTTAGGTGGAACCTATAAGATAGAAATTTTTTGAGTTTGCAAGAAAGACGTTTTGGCTAATAACTTTTCGACGACTGGACAAATCCAGTTGATCTTGGTACCATTAGATCAGAAATTAGCTGAACTTACTAGTAGGAAGGATAATTACTCGGAAAAGCAAGCGCGAAAATTTTTTGAGATTGTTTTTAACAAATTACTCAATTAGGAAGGGTACACCCTTCACGTTTTATAAAAAAAATTTTTGGAAAGCCCTTAAACCCCTACCAAAAGGTGATAGCGATTGAACTAAGTAACTTAGGACAGTTCTAGACAAAAAGGGAGGGCTAAAGGCACAAGAAGACCTTAATAGAGTCGAAATTAGGCAAGTGATAAGACCCTTCACCGTTAGTGTGTATTGTCAAATAAGAGGCTTAACTTCAATCCGGAGGGGTCTGAGAAAGGATCATATACCCCTCCCAGTTAATTCGAACAGCATAATAGCATCGCAGAACGTATCCGGAGGGGTATAGGCTGAAATCAAGTAATCTCCGAAAAGCTACTTTAACAGAATCCAAGGGCTCCCAATCCGGAGGGGTCAAAATTTTTCAAAGTCGGAGGGCTCCGAATCCGGAGGGGTCTAGTTTCCACAAAACCGGAGGGGTCCCAATCCGGAAGGGTCTCCTGTTTACTGACTCAGAGGGGTCCTAATTCGGAGTGATCTTAATTTTACCAATCCGGAAGGGTCCTATTTTTGCCAATCCGGAGGGGTACTGTTTTTTTGTCAACCCGGAGAGATAAATTTTTTTTAAGGACTTAGGTAAAACAAAAGAAAGACAAGAGTGCGAGTCATTAGGTTATTAAGACCTAGGCTAGGAACCAGTGACTGCACTGGTAACTTGCCTTTCGAATAAGACCAGACCAAAACAAAACAGGTCCGACCTAGGATATTCGCAACACTAGGTCTAAATTGAAGAATAGTGTAACTCATTGGTGCAAATTGAAAACCAATACGTTTTTACGAGAAATGACTGCCCTGAGGATTGTAGTAGGTCTAGCTGGGGCAGTCCGAAGGCAGATAGGTAACACAGTACTCGGTGGGTGCAATAGTCGCCCACTTGAGAGAATTACTGCCTTGAGAGTTTTGTCTGTTTGGTGCAGCACCAAAAAGGGAAGGCTTTTTCTTTCAAAAACTAAAGTTCGACTGTTGTACTACGACCGACTAAACTACAATACACATACGTTTTTCATAGAAATATTCTTAGTCTTTTACTTTTGATTTTAAATCAACATAAACTGTGCTTGATTGGGTAGTGAGTACACTATCTTTTAAATTGACTGATAACATTATATTGTGCTAGTTCTCATATCTTACGACCAATAATTGATTAGTGTGAATAAATTATATACAAGGTGTATTCTGATAACATACAGGGATTCGTGGTCACTATCTAATAGAAACTTGTGAAACTTATTGTGTTGTGTCATTTTATTAATAGTCAGACTAGAAAGTCACCAGAAATCGAATTGAGTGTATAGGCTTGAGAAGGTACAAATAGGAAATGAGTCTAGACAAGTCAAGAATACCTAAACGAGGTAATAGTTCTAGGAAATTCATACCTGAGGAGCAAAGAAAATCAATGACCGATCCTTTTGTGGAACGGATCAAACGAACAAGGAACGGCAAAAGGAAGATGGTTTCAGGCAGAATGGTTGAAACGAGAAGTCAAAAGACCTCAGAAGATAGAAAAGAAATGTTGGAAGTGGAGGTCCACCCGGACCAGGCCATGCAGGACGGCGAAGAGATGCATGGACTGGAAGGGAGAGGCAGAAGGCTAGCGAGCGAATCTACTCCGGTAGAACAAGGTCAGGATTTGGCCCCTTCCACCGGAACACTGGATCGAGCGGAGATGTCGGAACTGTCCGACATCTGTACTGAAGTTGTGGCGACCAGGAGATCTCCAACAGACAATACCATGATGGCAGATGCAACAGAGAAACAGACTACGTCTTCATCGTTCACAGAAAGAATGAAAAACACCTCTGGGAAAATCTTTCCATTTACAATGGGAGCGGGCACAGGAAACGAGGGTGAATCCCAAGAGGAAGAAGAGGACGATGATGAGCAAGTGGACTCTGGATCTCAAATCAGCCTCAATAGTTCGACCCAGGAGAATGAGCCATACCACGGGGAAGAGACTGGAAACAAGGACAAGTTTGGTGTGGTAAGAACGATAAGCAAAGAGGTAAACACACCGGGCCAGTCGAGAGGCTTTGCGATCATGATAAATTCAGAGCAGCGAACTGGGTAGAATGGAAACACAGGGCTAGGCGACGCATTGGTGGATCCTGAAGTGGATAGCGAAAAGACGTAGAGACAGAGAATAAGAGCCCGGATCTCGACCAGCACGAAGCTACCTGGGACCGACAGGGTGACACCGCCGCTAGTGACACCACTCGTGGATAACGGGGTAGCATTAGAAGAAGCCTTGAACAGCATCGTGGGCAGTATAGGAGAGCAAAACGAACAGATGTCCATAAGGATGAGTGAACTAGAGAGTGCGGTCCACGTTGAAAGAGAAAGTCTGCGGGAAGAAATAAACCGAAATAGACAAGAAGTTGGCAGGAGCGAGAAACGCTTGAAAGAAAGAACGGACGAGCATATAGCAAAGAACCTGTCGCGAATGACAAGAGAAGCGGAACAGAGAGAGTTACGCTTAAGAGACGATATGGAGAAGTTAAGAACGCAACAAGCGCAGACTCTTGGGACTCTTGACACAAAGTTGGAAGCGATGTTGGAGAGGCGAACTCAGGCCATCATGGACAAATTAGATGGGCTACTAGGAAGCAGGAGTGGACCAAGAGAAGGAGAACCGAATTCGGGAGGTCCCAGCAGGGAACCGAAGATGAACTTCAATGACCATCAAAGGAGACGGGCAGATGGATTCACTAGGGGCAGGGGCAGCTCATCAGGCTACACCACAAGGGATCATAGAACATGGGGCCCAAACAGTAGGGCAAGTTCAACAGGGAACAGGCAGACCTCGAATCAAAGACCGACACAAGGCACACATGCAACTGGGAGAGGTGATTCCAGTAACAGGAGGAATGCCAGTCCAGGGAGAAGTCATGTGAGCCAAGGGGGAAATACTTACAGCGGTTCGGATTGCAGGGATGCACCGTATACAGAGCCTTCGACAAGGTGTGAGAACACTCAGGCTGGACACTCAAGGGATGCTGCGGCAATGGCCGCAGCCTTTGAAACCCTAAACAGGTCTCTGGAGACATTCCTTACAAGGCTATCCAGAACCAATGAACGCAGTGAAAAGTCCAGAAGGGTCTTTAAGAAACCAAGGTGCTATAAAGACGAATCTGATGGCTGTATTGATACCGGGATAGAGGTAATGAAACTGCATTTCGAGGAGGAAGACTTGTCAGAAGATTGGTGTATACCCGCAGACATGGAAGAAGGGGATTATCTGATAATGGACCCTGCTTGTGAAGTTAACGAGAAAGGCACCAGGGAGAAGAACGATGGAAACGAGGTCGTAGTGGAGGGAACAAAAACACCACTGGACCTGGATCCAAATGAGGTGATCGAAGCGGATGATGAAACCTTACCTTATGCAGAGGAAGATTGGCAGGATCCCGAACAAACAGAGGTTCCCAAAAATTTGGAACCAGATCTCCCGTTCACGCTGCAGACTCGACAAGACGACGGTAGAAGACCTAGAAAGAAATACAGCCGTTACGGTGACGACTTTGTAGTAGACAGGATAGATCTTAAAAAGATAATGGAAGAAATGGTGGGTCTAGAAAGCATAACAGTCTCACAAGACATTGACATAGTAGATGAGCACGACCAGGAATGGATCGAGGACAGGTCGAAACCCGAAGTAGATTTCGACGATGACCAATCGGAGTCCTACAGAGATGGTCTCACAAATCTGCGAGTCTTGGAGTGGCTGAACGAAATGACATAAGACTCTAAGGAGACCAGTGTCACTATTCAGGACGTAGATCGTGAAAGCGCGAAATACACAAAGACCGAACGAGATGATACTTCCTGGGCTGCCCAGGAAGGACAACTACTCATCCCGGCTTCTAACCTCAGCTTGATATCCGGTATGCGACCGACGGGGACGTCGAAGGATATTTTTGTCCGGGGAGTGGGGGTAGGACTTACCCACACTGAAAACCTGATAATAAAAAAATTGAGAATAGCAAGAGAAACAGGAGATTTAGAGGCAGAAACAGGCGAAGAACCTAAGAAACCTGACATAGGGAGGGTAGTTGAGTCATATTTTAACCTACCAAATGAGTATTCAAGTAACATAATATTAACAGACAGTGATTTCATACTCACAAACAGAACATGTGCGATAGCAATCACAGCAGACATGAGTTTTAGGACAGCCTTAGCGGCAGATTTTAAGAGAGAATACAAAAACGTGGAATTCCTTTGGAAGCAACGACCAGGAGTAGGGGGCGTAGCAGCCTTACCTCCGGCGGCATCACAAATACCGGGAAAATACCTATGCTTCTTGGTGACGAGTGCGACAGAGAAGCAGCTCGTGGACCCAGAGAACCTAGTCTTCTCTTTGACGAGGTTGAGAGATTTCCTCTTGGAAATGGACGTGAACGAGCTCTCGCTTCCAGTGTATGATCCGAACAGAGGACGGCTGCATCCTAGGGAACTGTACGCGCTTGTACACGTGATTTTCTCAGATACTAATATACAAGTATATCTGCATAAGAAATATTATTTAAGTATAGGCTGAGTGACGTGTAGGGAGGTGATAGGATAAAGACTAAGTTATGTGTTATATTATTTTTATGTGTTATGTTATTAAGATCTTGGGTAGGTAGGGGTTAGTGACCATGAACAGCTGAATGACGATCTTAGGAAAAGATCCAAAGTTTTGACTGTCCAATCTTAGGTCGAATTCTAGAGATCGATTGATTTTAATAAATTTTAGGAATATTTTTTTAATAATATCTTTTTATCTGAATTTTTCTTAAGCAAGTTTTAGCATTCTTAGCAATATATATATTAATATGAAACTGACAAGTGTGATATTCGTGATTTCTTTTCTAGATCCTAATTGATCATTTAAATTACTCACTTGAGTCAAAACCTTGGAATCGAATCGAATCAAATCAAACTTGAAAAGAACCGTATGGACAATTTCAGCCTGGATGAATTGATGGACCTGGCAGAGGCATATGTGGGACCGATGGTAGATGCGATCTATCGTCGGCTTATGGAACGAGACTTCGCTCTGGAGGACCCAGAGGTAGTCATGTTGCTGACCGCCCTGATCAACATCTTGGGGCATGACAACCGTGGGGACCGCCCCACGGAAGTCCTGTTGATGGCAGCATATGGAGAGAGGGGAGTAGAGACCGCCCGAACATGAGAGTGATGAGGTGGAGAAACGGGGCTCTCTCAGGGAGTGACTTGGCGAATGAGCCTGGGTTGGGAAGTTCTAGGACTTACCAAACAGGTGAGATGCCTATGCCCTCCAAGCCCAAACCTGGGCTGACGAGAATGCATCAGGAGATGAACAGCGAGGCTGCCTCGTCTGGTTCACCACTGAGAGCAGCTGTGCCACCAAGTAGGGCGAAAGTAGGACAGAAGGTTCAGACGGACCAAACCATGCAAGATCTGGCTGGGATGAAGCATGAACTGGAAAGGACGAGAAAGGAGCTAGATGAGATGACGAAGACCATGCTAAGCACGGAGGAAGATCGGGACATGTGGAAAAGGTTGTTCGAAGACTGCAACAAAAAGCAGGGTCAAGAGCTGGAGCGCTAGAGGCAGTTTTACAAGCAACGATCGGAACAGGTGGCATTGAAAACCGCCGTGGAAAAGGCGATACCTGCAAGGAAAGATCCTCGTGGGCAGTCCCCGATGGAGCTCTTGACGCCTCGGGAAATGAGTCAGACGACGGAAACACGACTCCCGCTAACAACAGGTCGAGTAACGATTCCGGACCCTAGTGACACCTTGGGTGATCCAGTCGTGGAGCAAACAGTGCAGAGGCTGATAGAAACAGCTGGACGACTAGTCGCCAATAAGAATACACGAGGTTCCGGGGTGACTGCAACCTATGGAACGATCGACGACACGGGCAGAGTACGACTCTCCCAAACAGTGGTCAGACAGGGGATAAGTGACGTGACGCCACTCATGGGGAGCTCGAAGCCCCCAGAAAGAAGAGTCCAGAAGATGCCAGCGAAGAAAGTGTCTCGCGTAATGGACGTACAAAAGAACAGTCAATTGAGATACAATTTCACGGGAGTTCCGGAGACAGATCCGAGAGCTTGCTTCAATCGAGCGACTTGGAGCCCGGCAGTGAACCTGCAGCAACCACCACTGGGGACATCACATCTGATACTGGGAGACAGCTTGATCAGAGTTCTGTCGAATTTGAGGACCTCGTGGGTCACCACGGTGATGGCCTTTGGAGGCGCGACGATAGCCCAGTTATATCGAATGGTGGAACTGATGAATCCAGGGAGGATTCACAATGTGATGATCCTGGTTGGGACGAATGACATCTCCAAAACTTCAGATGAGCAGAAAGCGCTGTGGGAATCGATGATGGTGTGTTTGTTCACTACCCTCTGGCAGAAATTCAATTGCGCGGTACTGACCGTTTGCACTGTGCCAATGAACGTGAGGAGCTTGACAGCTGCACGGAGAAGGCACAACGAAGGAGTCGTCAGGTGGAACAACATCTTGAGGAATCTCGCAAGCCGGAATGCTGGAAGAATGATCCTCATGGATATTGAACATGAGTTGAGAGCCATGGATCAGGCCAGACTGACCACGGACGGCATCCATTTCGATAGCATCGAAGGGCAGGCTTGTTTGAATCGAGTCTTCCAAGAGCGCTTGGACGAACTAGAGGCGGAACTCTTTGATACAGGAGTGCTGAAGGAAGAAGGAACAGCGAATGATGCAGTGATTACGACCTTTGTGCCTCCTAGCCTGGAAACACGTTTGGGGACGGTCCCGACCGTCACGAACTATAGACAACAGAGCTCCAGCGAACCGGGTCAAATGGCAGAGGTACAAGACCGATTGGGAGAAGCACCGGTGAGGAGGACCATTCATCCTCGGAGAAGACTAGGACCTGTTAACCCAATCGAGGAGGCAACCAGCACGTCTAGATCAGACACAAGATCGCAGACGACAAGTAACAGTCGAGAGGAGAGACGCCCGGGCAGAGGCTCTTTGATGTGGTCAAGACCCATACCCTCTCTCTGGCATGTATACAAAGACGAGTTAATGAAGCTGGATCTCCAGAGGGTGAGCTTCATCGAAGATGCAAGGAGGAGGCTGAATGGAGCGAGGCTGTCCGTTTGCAGGCTGTACTCGATAACAGGCGTAGACTGGCTGATAGCCGCGAGTATAAACTTCAGTTCCACAACGGCCTTGAGATTTGCTGATCTAGAGGGACTGCCCCCTAATAAAACAATGGGACCGGTGAATGCGAGACCATTGCAAGATGTGAGATTGAACCATGATTGAACCATGAAGAAAGACCAGGAAGATTTCTGACAACGAGAGCGCCAATCGGACAACATGTGAAGATGTTCAGGCAAGTGACGGCACCCCCTGGTCATGTGAAGCAAAGAATATACCCAAAACTAGTGAATCAGGATGGTGATGTCCAACGATACGGCGGATTGAAAGCAATAAAGAAAGATGAGACCATCTTCGCCGCCTATGACAAGGCAGAAATAAGGAAGGCTAAGATCATGATTGTGGCGAATTCAGAGTTCGTGCATACTTCCAAGTCTCTGTTTTGGCCGGACGTCATAATCTTGGCAGCGGTCGATCTGGACCTACTGCAGGCAGTGTCCATGGCTATAGGGGTACAAAGGCAGACGGATATGAACCCAATCACGATCGTGTTTGCTGGCATCAATGACCATCTACATAGTAGATGTTTTCTGAGCAGACTCAGAGATCCTACAACGGCAGAGAATGCAGTATGTAAGCAATAAAAGACATCCTTGAGTCGATGGGTGAGGTGGTGGATGCAACGAAGGAAGGGGCGTTCAATAAGATAACACCAAAAATAGTGTTTGCGTTGTCTCCGGGGTACGCATGTCTCCCGGATGGACTGAAATTCGTGTATGCGATTGTAACCTTGCTGTCAGAAAGAAAATATGATGTGATCATATCAGCCCCAAATCGCATGATAGAGATGGAGAACCTGAGGCCACTCAGGGCTGAACTACCTGCAGTGTGGTCAGATATCTCAAATGCGATGAGAGGATTCAAGGACGATGCGCTACACATGTTAGTGTTGGATGAGGTGCTGGGATTGGAACTGTCCAATTTCAGTCGAAAGCTCAAACTGAAACCGGGAATAGACGACGACCATCGAGTGATCGTATCGATGTCCAACGATTTATGGTTCCGAGCAATGGAAAAGACAGGTGAAAGCACGAAAAGAAAAAAATCACTAGAGACGAGAGCTCAATTGGAAGCGATGGTTTTGAGAACCAAGCCGGAAGCCAACCAGTGGCTACACCTAAATCCTCGAGTAACGGCATTGGTTGCAGATGCTTTTGAGCAAGGCCCTGTGATGATCACAAAGATCCATGCCTACTTGTTAAAGGAGGTGAACCTGGCGGAAAATGCCGAAGAAAAGACCGCTGAATTTGTAAACAGAATGTGTCAAATTGCCCTGGAAACCTTCTGGACCCAGGAAGTGAAGGGACAGGAGGGCTTTGAACGGACAGACAGCATGCTGGAGGGGTTGGGAGCCGGATGGACCGCGTCCTTCTTGGCAAAAGTCTACCCGAAAGTCTCTCATTACTTGATTAAGGAATTCCTCCAAGCAGTAGTGGAAGTGTCAATAGTGGAACTAATAGCCTTGTTCGTGACGTTTGGAGCAGAGAGTTTCGTGAAGGGACCGGTGATGCTGCTCACCGAAGGGATCCAGAACTTGCGGTTAGATGGACTTCTGACATTGATTGCGATTACCCACGGAAACTTGGGAGAATTAATGAGATTGACACGTTGCCCAGAGCAGATGAGAGAGAGAGTGAGGAACTTGGATATGAAGAAATCCACGGACTCGTGGAATAAGATAAGAGACTTGAGACACACTCTTATTCAATATCTCTTACAACAATTTCGCTTTGGAACGGGAGGAGATGAGACTATTGAGAGAGATGAAGATGTCAGACGACATGTTGGAGGCATGCCCCTGCTAACCGATCTAAGCGTGGCTATGAGAACCGATCCCTGGGCGCTGATCAGAGGAGTCACGGAGTTAGTGACAGTGATCTATGGACCAGCAGTCACGTTTACGTTCCCTGACGTTAGCGTGGAAGCGTATAGGAGGTCGGTGCTGCACCTGAACCTCATATCAGCGGTGGACGGTAGTGCACTGAACTGGTGTGAGCAGCGCACATTGCGGGAACTCAAGAGTGAAGATCTGTTATTTGCGAAAATATCAGAACCAGAAATGACAGCTATCAACTTTGACGATCACTTCCGTGATCGCATGGGAGAAGTAGAGAGAGGACACGTCGAAGTGTTTCCGAAGCTTTGGAATCTAAGACCCTATGATAAAACGAATGGTGAAATAACCAGAGTGCCTCGTCTCACTGCAGCATATCATAAAGTGAGAGAAGGAACGAAGGACTGGGGTGATTACGAGAAGCTGCCGGAGTCAATCCCTGACTTCCCTCTGATAAGAAGGATGTTACTCGGAGCAGTTTCCGTGGTACAAACTCCTAGGTTGAGAGCATTCGAAACCAATGAAAGGAGAGTAGGGAATTTCGAAGCAACGATGGACACATACTTTGTGGGAAGAAATGCCGCTGTGTTACAGTACACACGATTTGCCTATACGGATCAAGCGACGAGAAGGCGAATAAGCAACGCCGCGACTCCCAAGCCTGGAAGATTTGATGAAGAATGGGCGGGACTAGGCTTGGCGCCTATGAAAATGAGAGGCAGGACCGAGCTGCCTGAGGCCTCTTTGATCCTAACTAGTGTAAAATCGGAGATGAAGTTAGTAGGAACGCTGCAAACGAGAACTTTCTTAGCACCCTTCGGCTGCGAAGAAATCAAAGTGGTCCATGGAGAAGAGGAAGATAAATCGTCCGGTACATTGCTCATACCGAGATTCCCGGAAGAAGCCGACAATGATGAAAAAGGACCATCGAGCTCGAACAAGGATAAGTCAGAAGGAGATGACGGACAGGGAGGAAGCCGTCAAACCGAAGAACCCATGCAACAAGATCAAGCTGGTGGGGAAGACGACAGGGCATCGACAGGAGGAACATCCAGCCTAGATTTCAATATCTTCAGTGATCTTGAGAACAATGCAGATACGTTGGAAACAACTGAGCCAGCGGATGAAGGCATCTCGACACTGGAGCCTCCGTCAGCCTTCATGGAAATGAAACGGAATTTGCCGGAGAGCAGCTCTCCTGGCAATTCAGGAAATAACGAGCAAAAAATCCTCATGGAATCGCCTAGAAGAAGAATAATAGAGGGCTCAGCTAGAGTACCTTTCTTGGGAACGTTGCCCGAGGAGGAGTGGGAAGTACATCACCGAGACCATGAGAGTAGGACGGGATGCAAATTGGACAGAGTGGCGTTCATGGAAGAAGTCTGGGCAGTAGTTCAGAGCTATGGGACCCAGTCCATCCTCAAAACAGGTCTCAACCGACCATTGATGCGGGAAGTCCTTGATAAGCTTGATGAGTGTGAAGGGAGATTGAGTGAGTTGTTGATCGACTCAGCCACTGACGAAAGTCAAGCGAACTCTCCCATCAAGATGACGCCGCAGGACGACAAAGGAGAGGTGGTGTATCTGTCAAGAACCAGGAAAGGGACGATGCGATCGAAGTTGGTGATTGATAAGATCAACGAAATGAAAATGAAGTTAGGCAGCAGAGTGATGCCTAGAAGAGTAGGAAAGACGAAAGTGGATTCGGAGATATCGGTGAAAGTTGCGAATTCAGCAAAGAGAAAGCGAGTCGAAGAGATCATGGATTTGGGACAAGGCGATTATCAACTGTCTGGCACGGATAAGATGCTGACTGATATAGCGATGGTGCCACCCATTCTCATGGCGGGAATAAAGTCAACATGCTATAAATCCAAATGGAGTGACCGCACTTTGACTGGAGTGACCGCACTCTGACTGGAGCAACCTTAGAAATGGAAATACTCAGCCAATGTGGAGAGAGCCCAATGAGAGACTTTAAGCCATCTCCCATGAATAACGGAAAGGGAAGTGTCGCAGGACAACTAGTACCAGTGGAATATAACCGACTGACAGTGTCGGAGACTGTGTCAATAGATGAACCCGCTGGTGGATACCTGGAGATGTTGGAATACCGAAACTCGGCTAGAGGGTATTTGATGGCTTTAGAAGACAAGGGTGCCATGGAGGGTTTTCTGGAGACAATGTTGCAAGGTACCACCCTCAAGCAGAAGGCGTACGGGACCTTAGCGTCGTCTGAGATACAGGCAGAAACGATAGAGCAGTTGGTGAGTCTTCCATGGAAAGCAGTGGTGTAACGGTACTTTGAAGAAGAAATGAGGAATGCGCCAAGAATACTCTCATGGCAGTACCTTACGTAAGGACAGAGTTACAATTGAGGTTTGCCTGGTGCCTGATGGGACTGACTCGCGAGGAGTACGATTCGGAAGAAAGGAAGAGGTCAAAGGAGGAGAAGGTTTTCCTTATGACAAATCTGAGGGATCTGATGATCCAAGAGGGAGCAGCAGTAGCGTGAGCGAAGCGGAGAGACGCTCTCTGTTTCATTCGATTCATGATAGAACAGATCTCAGTACCAGCATTGAACACCTGTGTCAAGATGCTGAGGGAGGGCGATGAGCGAGCAAAAGCCTTACTCTTGCTAGCACTGCTGGATATGCATCAAAGCAAACCGATGAGAGTGAACATGAAGGAACCCGAGGAGTTAGAGCCCATGGCAAAGATAGACGAAATCAGGAGATTCTCAAACAAGGAGCTGAGGCTCACTAAAGAATCTATGGGGGCAGTGCCGAAGTCCAGTGACTACTGTGGACCAATTAAGAAGAAGTCGTACAGCTACGTATCCGGAGTCATAGGGATGGCGTATAACCCGTTCCTGAGTGAAGACATACGCGATTGCTTCTTCGATTAGGAACAGGCAGTGTTGCTAAGATTCTGGATGTCGAGAAAGTGTCGATTAAGATTGTGACGAATAAGAGCGCTACCAATCCTCAGAAAAAATTGGGATTGATCTTGGAAGAAGAGGTGAAAAAGAGTGGAGTTTGGGTTGCGATACTCAGATGAATTGCTGAGGACGAGCTTGATGGTGGTGTGGGAATTGATGAGACCATCATGGTGTCCTAGTCCCAACGCTGACTCGATACTAAGAGCGACACAAGACGTGCAGAGGGAGCTGAATGCAGACTGTAACCTGCGTGACCTTAACATCAATTATAATGTGATGACTACGGCCTCTAGGAGCAACGGGGAAGATAAAGTGGAGTTGCCTGGCTGGGGACCAGAAGACTGGGTTAAACCTGGTAGCTGTCTGGCGGAAGTCTGTGGACTGGAGGGTCACGTTTGTGGAGGTCTGGACTGTGTGAAGACCCTGGAGAAGCAACACAAGCAATTGACGGCATTGTTTGGAAACGTCGTGATGAAAGCAAGGACAGAAACGGAACTGATAGCAGATTTTCATGGGGGAACCGAGGTGAATCTAGTGACTGCACTAGGGTTCTACAGCATGTTTAGTTCTTTAGAGTCACTATTGAATCTAGAACAGAAACATGAGATGGTCACAGCCATCAGTGTAGAGGTGTTCCCAGGAGTTCTGCAAACTGAGCAGAAGTACATAGGAAAATGGAGGGAAGCGATCGAGACGGAAATGAATATCAGACACACTGAGACTTATTGTAGACCATCAGGAGCACGATATTTGGTTGGCTCGACATTTGCTCCAATGTGTAAGAGCAGATATCCGGTACATTTCGTAGCTGTGGATGTAAAGAGTACGAGAACGATCGTGAATCAAGCCTTCTCAGTGCCGAAGTCTGTGAGACTGGCGAGAATGTCCGAGAAATCTTACGAGTTGCTATGTAAGATGTTCTCAGCAGTTCCAGAGAGAACCAAGGAAGAGTTGTAATCGATACTGGGAAAGAAGTTCATGGGATACGTGAGCGGGAACTTCAGTGACTTTGAGAGACAGAAACAGAGAGGATCAACTGTTACAGATTACAATACAGTAGACGAAAATGATGAAGTCAACCGAGTGATGATGGAAGTGGAACCATTACTGGAAGCTTCGGGAAAACTTAATTGGAGGAGCATCATGTTGACACATGTCGAGTTTCCCTGCAACTGCTTGTTGCAGACTTGGTGGTATCCCAAGCGTAGTAATCTGATGTTGATCTGGGACTCCGGAGAGCTGCTCTCCATGGGTTTACCAGACTCATCACAGCCCATAACAATCGTGATAGTGGGAGTTATGATGGCGGTACGATGGCTGGAGGCTCATGTGAGAGAAAACAATAGACAGGAAGCACTAACAAGAGAACAGTTGCAGAAATTGGATTGTCTAAAAGATTTAGATCTTTTTGAGACAATGTGCAAAATTCTAAACATTCCGATGGAAGTGAAGAAGATATGGGCAAGAAAACGATTGATGCCATGGTTCAGAGCTAACATGACTGCATGGTTGTACGAATATGCTAAGAAGCATATGTCGAAGCACGGCAGAGTGTACAATGGATATCAGCTGGATATTGGAGCGGGAGCCTTCAAGCGAGCTTTCGTGACTCATCGGAATGCAGTGACCACCGCAGTGAAAAGAATTTCCAGGACTAGTGAACGTAGTGGAAAGGAGAAGGCGGAGATGTTGAAGAAAGATTTGGAGAGAAATGTGACGTTGTGTCTCCACAACAGCTTCTGCAGGAACAGAGAACCTAACGTGGATCCCCTACCTTGTTGCAGACAGAGGGTAGAAGAGCAGAGGTGTTGGAGGACTGCTTCCAACAGCGTCAGGATAGCTAACGATGTGTTGCAGGACACAGAGACTGAAAGTGCAGAGTCAGTATCACAGGAGGAGGAGATGGAATATTGACAAATGGTCGAGAAAACAAGAAGCAAAAATAGAGAGAATTAGAAGAATTTAGAAGTTTTAAAACTTCTAAATGACGAAAAAGAAGAAAACAAAGGAGTGATGAAGAAAGGTTAAAACTCAGAATTGTTCCATGTCTGTGAAAAACTCAAATGAGAAACCAAGCAACCAAGTTGTAACTGAAAACTGAAACATTTAGTTGAGTTTTGAACATTGGAGAATTTATTGCATTTATAAATTTGCATTCTGATTTTTAGTGAGGTGGCTTTAGAGACACTAATTATTTATTTAGAAAGGCTTGAAAAAAAGTATATTCAAATATTCCAGCCTGCATGATTGTTTTTAATCACTTAGGACGACTGATCACTTTGTGGTGACATGAAAGACTTGAGTCATCTCTTGAAGAGGGGATTGTTGCATTGTTCTTTCTAACCACAGAGTTTCTTAGTTTTAATATTCAGGACAATAAACAAGCAAGATTTCCGAAGGGAAGGAGCATAGTAGGATAATTTTAGCTTGTTGGTTGGCAGGACTGTCCTGCAAACCAACATCTTTTAAATCTAAGAGAAAAATTTTTTAATCAGGACATTGACATTGGAAGTCAGAGAAGATAATTTTAATCTTTGGTCATATCCTCAGTGTGCAGATTAATGAAAGAATTTGAAGGCTATAGTGATGTAGTATGATGCCATTTGTATTCTGCAGTGAGTCGATGTGACGCGGATAAAAATAATTTCGTGCATTTTGTAAATTCCGTTCGATGACACTGTGCCGATTTTACGAACATTGCGAGATTCAATGAGGAAATTGATCGGACTGTCCGGGGAGTATATGACATTCGACCTGAATGGCCAGATTGCAATCTCTGCAGACTTCGAATTTTTAGCAGCGAGCCTTCCGAGTTAGTGATTTTGAAGGATTAAGAACGTTATTCGAACGATTGAACAAAACGCGAAGGTTGAAGGATTCGGAAATTCCTAAATTTTAAATTTTCGAAGTGATTACGTAACATTTCTGAGAAAAGTCAGAAACGGCCATTTTGGCAAAAGAGTGAGAGAAAAGCAGAACAACATTAGCTGCGATTGCGAGAACTACGAAAATCGTGATAAAAAACGACAACAAATCGCGGAGCTGACAGAGAACGTTCCGAGTTGCAACTATTGTGTCGCTACAATAGTTGCAAGGCCGTTGCAGACAACGGCGAAGGGTGGAAGACAGCCTTCCGGTTTACGAAGAAATCAAGATTTAATTAATATCTGAATTGAATTAATATCTGAATTCATTTTGATAAGGATGAGAAGCTAGGAGTTGGGGGAAAGGGTTGATCCATCTTCGATGGAGATGATGATTTTTATCTACTGAACAAAAAACAATAATAATTCAATAAGTAGTAGTAGCCCTGTTTTTAGGAGTGACCTCGTGGTCTGAGGATACTGAGACCCAGCCATGAGCTCACTATTTGCATGTAATCTAGTTAATTTGAGCGTTCTGGTCGAAGCCGGAGAACAGTAACGTTTTTTTCGACCCGATGTTAGAAAGACAACCGAAAGTACTGGCTTGGTAGAGACGGTGAAAAGCATGCAAAACTCTGTTTAGACGTTAGCCAGTCGTCTTAGGACTTAGTGTTGTTTTCCGTCGATATGTATCTTCCGGGCGAATGTTACACAACAGCTCATAAAGAAAACAGATCATTTTTTCTTCATTTCAACACAGCAAACAGTTGTGTCAAGATACTGCAAAAATAGTCCAAAATTCAGTGAAACAAATTCAAAAAAAAAACACACTCACAGATGGAGATGTCAGGAAAAACTCAACCGATCTTACGACTGGTGGCCGGATACACCACAGTAATGGAGGAACGAAGACATGGAAGAGAGCATTCTAGTTCCAAAGTGGAATCGATCGCTGTCTATCACAAACGAACTGTCGCAAGAAGTTAAATCACAGAAAAGCTACAACGAAAAAGAAAAAAAATTCGCGGGGCCGGAAAAAAACAGCTCGGAAAGTGAAACAAGGATTCAATCGAGAGGCAAATGGCAACTGTCACCGGACCAACTGAAAGAGGCGGACAGCAAGCTAATATCATTCTGGCAACTAATTAGGGGAGAGTCAAACACTGCAAAAAACTTTAATCGAGAACTAGTGGCATTAGAGGAGATTGTACCAGTACCAATCAGCATCTCGCCGGCTCATCCAGATGAGAGAAAAATGAGCGATGTGCAGGTAATTGAAGTGGATCTAAGGAGCACAGAGGAAATGGAGGACGACCAAGAGTTGTGTGCGATAGTAAAGGTCAATAGACAAAAAAAAGAACAGAAGCTGCGAAGGCAGCACCGGAAAATACATTAGACAACTTTTCCAAATTGTTCGACGAAATTCTCCTCGCAGAACTGACCTCGGAGGACACCTGGATGGATCGGCTCAGACAAGTAATAGAACGTGAAACAAACAAGGATGGACCCTATACTAATCCGCTGTGGTCAAAGATGGTTGTGAAAGAGGACTGCTTAATGTTGAATAACAACTTTGCAGTACCACTTCAACTGAGACAGGTAGTGCTCAAGCAAATCCATCGGTGTAATCTAGGTCAAGAAGTCATGCTGGGGGTCTCACAATACCTCTGGTGGCCGCATATGCACAAAGGCATTGTGAATCTCGCGGAAGAGTGTCGTAGTAGAAACCAGATATGGTAAGAACATAAAATATCTCATTCCGAAAAACGCATCAAAACCGCTGCCACTGCTTACGCAGCCGGTCCAAGAAGTGTATTTCGATTATGCGGGACCGTTAGAAAGCCACAGGTGAAAAATTCTGCCTTCTAGTAGCTATAGATCGATTCTCGAAATTTTATTCCCTAAAAATAACCAAATCAACAAGTGGAAAGTGTACAGTAAAATTTTTGCGCTCGAACATAGACACACAGTGCACCCGGAACCGATACGAACTGACCAATTTTTGGGATTTAGAGGGAAAACACCCGTGGGTGACCATCGCAGTTGCGGACTAGTAGAACGAGCTATTCAAACAAAAAAAAATTCAGGGTAATGTTATTACGAGAAAATAAATGATCAATCAAACTGTGTCTTAGTACATAAGCAGAAAATGTTCAAATATCTCGATTACAGGCATATTTTGGCAGACTTCCAAAAAATGAATTTAAGATCCTACGTGACAAATTTATAAATAACTATGACTATTTAGACAAACAGCACTTGGAACGATCAGTTTTGACGTCCTCACAGCTAAAACGAAGGATCGACCAACCCCAGGAGAGTCTGAAGATAGTCAGAAAGGGGGAGCTCAACAGAAACACCTGCACAGTGTAGAAGCAGCAAGTGCAATCAGATCGGGACCGCCAGTGAGCTAAAGCACGCAAGGAGCTACTGGAGGCAAACGCTCGTTGGAATGAGTAGCGTAGAGATGCAGCAAAAAACGGCATTCGAAGAATAGTCGACGCAACGGGACAGCCAAATCCCGAACTCCGGAAATAGATGATCTACTCGTGGGAAACGGGAAATGAGATTCACAGAAGCTTAAGAAGAGGAAAATACGCAGTCTCCAAAAATGACAACTTTGCGTAAAGACAAAATACGACAGAGCGATCAAGCGCTCACAAAACCGCTAAAGGGGAGAATGTCAACAGATACAGGCTGGACGTTAAAAACGTCGGCAGGTTCAATTTACAGAAAAAAGGATATCGCTCAAGCTATAACAGGACAAAACGCGGTTATTCTACAACAGGACAAAACGCGGGCGAAAAAAGAAGCCCATCAGCGGAACCACAAAAGAAGCTGCAGATAATCAGTTGCCCGAAAATTTTGAAGAAATTGGTTCGGATGAAGAACTGCTACGCGCTGTGAAACTGGTAGACTTTTTGAATCCGGCTGATTAAATCCAGCAGAGCCAATCAATCATAAACTGAAAAGATACTAAATCAGGAGGGAACCTAAACCTCGCCATCAAGAGGGCAAAACCAAACACACTGGGCCCTAGTTCGATACCTGGACCAAAAACCAGGAAGAAGTCGCATTAAGGAAATCGGAGAAAAAATCGAAAAACAAGAAACAAGACGACCAGTTACAAAACATTGACCAAACAAGCTGCTTCTGCAACTAGATCGGACAGACACGCACAATCAAGTTCCACGCCTAAAAACAAACAAAAATGAAAAAATATAGATTCGGCTACCAGACCAGTGGATATTCTGGACCCGTTTCAGAATCGAAACCTGGCACCAACAAGGTGTGGGAGAAGTTGGCGGATCAACTTCTCAAGAGGGGAGTACAGAAGGTCGCAGACGAACTAAGGGGACAAAAACCAGCCAGCAGCTGAACGGATGAAAAATTCGAGCCTCCTCAGGGGTCCGAAGTAGTTCAAGACAGACAAAGAACAAAGAGCCAAAACGCGTTGGGGACCCAATAAAACATTCTATAAAGGAGGTCTCAGAGGAATTAACAGGGGGAGCACTCCTAAAAACGGCACTTCAAGAGTATCGACGACGACTGACGGAGTTTCAAGAACGAAACGACAGTCCAACGGAGCCAAAATTATGCCTTCTAGAAAGACAGACGTTCAGGAGAAAATCGGCTATGCTACGCTGGACAAAGCGGTGAACTGGAACCCCCGCTGGAGAATATTGACCAGGAGGAAAATTGAAAAAAATAGTAGTAATGTATCGTGTCCCGGATCTTAAGGGGGTGGGGTCCTTCCTAAGGTCTGGCGGGTGCCTCACGAAAAGCAAAATCCTAAGAAAGGGGTCCTTAATTTTTTGGAGGACCTTCATCCTAGAATTTTGTTAACGACAGAAATTTCCCACCCAAAATACAGAAGACCCCCTACTAAGGATCTTGCTAAGCTTAGCTTAACAACAAGGGACACGATACAAAATTCTTTCTAATTACAATTTTTGGGGTCCTAAATATTGTTTCTGGTTATTTATATGAATCATATTAATTGTTAATTTTGTTGTGGGCAAATGAATTTTCGACATAGTTGGATTTTGTTAGTGAACGGGGAATTGACTTCTAAGGTATAAAATAAAAATTCGCCGGCAATTTTGGCAGCGTAGCTTAACTGTTAGCAGCAGTAAACTAATTCCTTAACTCGACCTATACTTTCTGGTGAAAAGGCAGTAAATTGAAATAACTCTCCAAAAGCGACGGCCGTTTTCGTGCAAAACATACCAAATGCTATATTTGCCAAATTTTGAAAGAAGAGAAATGAAGTTAGAGGGAACTTGGTGTACTGGAGATATTGATAATGAACATTTACGATTAAGAGTGTTTTCAACCACGGAAAAAACCCATTTTTCAACTACTGTAATGAATGCTACGTCGGATTTCTCGAGAGGGCAAAGGAAATGTCAAAGAAAGTATTAATTTTCAAAAAAAAATTTTATTTGAGTGAGCTTCAAAAATCATTTGGTGCATATCTACAAAACAAAAGTATGGTACTGTGAGAGATTTAAAAAATGATGATTATGAAAACATATTCAACTATTCATTTGATTTCAACTGAATATGGGCTGATAAAGACTTGGAGAGAAAAATCCGTCTATGTTTCAACAAGCTATCAAAATACAAAAAACTTCTTGTGGTTTAATTGATTTTTTACCACTGATATCTTAATGAGTCTAAATGGTATCTTCAGTGTCACTTTTATTTCCAATGAATTGGAATTCAGCAGGTTGAAGAGATGTTGAAAAAAAATAAACAATGAGATTGCAAAAAATCTGGGTAACTCCTATTGATTTGAAAACAATTCAAGAAACTTATACGTCTTCGAAACAAAATTATCCGAATAATTCAAGCCGAGGAAACTATTTTTTAGCTGAATGTTCTCGGTTTTCCGTTAGGTCTGATAATCTTAACGACATTTTAATTAAGTTGAGACCTTATGGTGGCTTGATTGAAATTGATAACTCTTCCTTGGACAAATACTTGAAAAATTCCAAAATTTTTTGATTGCACGCTATTTTACACGATGCGGCAGGATTTATACACGAGTTTTACCAAGAGGGTCTCACATGATGTTACATATTGCCCTGGGACTGCAACAACAGCTTATTGGGTCATTTGAGTGGAGGAGCGTTCTGCCTTTTCGTTAGGTTGAAAAAACCAGAAGTTTATCATTTACTAGAATGCTAAGCGAGAGATCAGGTGTGTTTGACATGGAAGGCTTTCGTTACAAGAAAAACGCCTTTGTGGTTAAAGAGTTAGCAAAAACAACTTCAAACTATTGCGACCGACTCATTTGTTTTTAACTCCAGTGAATTTGAAAATACTACCCAAGCTCAAGCAAAAAAGCCTTTTACTGTTTAACAAATTATTTACACGGTCTCCATTGGGAAAACGGTGATTACCTTTACATAAACTTGAATCAAATACTTGGGCAACTGACAACTGTCACAGGATCAACTGAAAGAGGCAGACAGCAAGCTACTATCATTCTGGCAGTTGATTTGGGGAGAGTCAAACACTACAGGAAACTTTAATCGAGAACTAGTGGCAGAGGAGATTGTACCAGTACCAATCAGCATCTCGCCGGCTCATCCAGATGAGAGAAAATGAGCGATGTACAGGTAATTGAAGTGGATCTAAGGACCACAGAGGAAATGGAGGACGACCAAGAGTTGTGTGCGATAGAACCACCCATAAAGGTCAATATACAGAAAAAAAGAACAGAAGCTGCGAAGGCAGCAACGGAAAATACATTAGATAATTTTTCCAACTTGTTCGACAAAATTCTCCTCGCAGAACTGACCTCGGAGTACACCTGGATGGACCGGTTCAGACAACTCATAGAACGCGGATACAAACAAGAATTTGTGTTGATGGGGCCCTATACTAATCCGCTGTGGTCAAAGATGGTTGTGAAAGAGGACTGCATAATGTTGAATAACAGCTTTGCAGTACCACTTCAACTGAGACAGGTAGTGCTCAAGCAAATCCATCGGGGTAATCTAGGTCAAGAAGCCATGCTGGGGGTCTCACAATACCTGTGGTGGCCGCATATGCACAAGTGCATAGTGAATCTCGCGGAAGAGTGTCGTAGTAGAAACCAGATATTGTAAGAACATAAATTATCTCATGCACCCGGAATCGACACGAACTGACCAATTTTTGGGGTTTAGAGGGAAAACACTCGGAAGTTTTTGTGTTCAGCACAATTTTGAACAGAAATGATGTCCCATGGGTGACCATCGTAGTTGCGGACTAGTAGAACGAGCTATTCAAACAAAAAAAAACAAAAATTCAGGGTGATGTTATTACAAGAAAATAAACGATCAATCAAACTGTGTTTTAGTAATTAAGCAGAAAAATGTTCAAATATCTCGATTGCAGGCATATTTTGTCAGACTTCCAAAAAATGAATTTAAGATCCTACGTGACAAATTTATAACTAACTATGACTATTCAGACTAACAGCACTTGGAACGATCAGCTTTGGCGTCGTCACAGCTAAAACGAAGGATCGACCAACCCCAGGAGAGTCTGAAGATAGTCAGAAAGGGGGAATTCAGCAGAAACATCTGCACACTGTACAAGCAGCAAGTGCAATCAGATCGGGACCGTCAGTGAGCTAAAGCACTCAAGGAGCTACTGGAGACAAACGCCCGTTGGAATGAGGAGCGTAGAGATGCAGCGAAAATCGACATCCGAAGAAGAGTCGACGCAACGGGACAGCCAAATCCGGAACTCCGGAAAGAGATGATCTACTCTTGGGAAACGACATTTAAAGAAGCTTAAAAAGAGGAAAATACGCAGTCTCCGAAAAAGACAACTTTTGCTTAAAGACGAAATACGAAAGAGCGGTCAAGTGCTCACAAAACCGCTAAAGGGGAGAATATCAACAGATACAGGCTGGACATTAAAAACGTCGGCAGGTTCAATTCACAGAAAAAATGATATCGCTCAAGCTACAATAGGACAAAACGAGGTTATTCTACAACAGGACAAAACGCGGGGCAAAAAAAGCGGAAACACAAAAGAAGCTGCGGAGAATCAGTTGCCCGAAAATTTTGAAGAAATCGGTTCGGATGAAGAACTGCCACGGGCTGTGAAATTGGTAGACTTTGTGAATCCGGCTGATTTGTTCCAGCAGAGCCAATCAATCATAAACTCAAAACTTTGCCATCAAGAAGGCAAAACCAAACACACCGAGCCCTAGTTCGATACCGGGACCAAAAACCAGGAAAAAGTCGCATCGAAGTAAATCGAAGAAAAAATCGAAAAACAAGAAACAAGACGACCAGTTAGAAACATTGACCAAACAAACTGCTTCTGCAACTAGATCGTGACTCCAGAGAGTGATATTAAAATTTAAATAACAAGAATAGAGCGTATTGATTGCAGTGGCTAGATTGTTCAGTGGAAGGAACAAAGAATAATTTCCGAAGAAGAGTTGTCTACTTAAAACAGGTTTTTTCCACTTGTGGATCAATTTGTATACTTCCAGAGATTCAAGTTTATGACAAATGTTAGCCAGCAAGCGATGAGTATATCTTCCCGAACTAGTCCTAGTACTCAAACGTCAGCCAGGAGTTCAGATGGATCTAAACAGCAGTGAATTGCCAGATGAGATTAAGAAGATTTTGAAAGACAAATACTGTGAAGAAAAAAAGGTACTACAAAAAACTGAAAATATCCCAACTGAAAACGTTCTAGAAATCCATGGCATAAATGATAGAGATTTCACACGTTATGAAATTTTGTACTATGCTCAATACTAAATTAACAAGCTTCATTTACAGTGAGAAAAAGTCTAACTCAGTCCGTAGAATAAATCGTTTCTCAAATGTCAGAAGCAACAGCAGCAGTAGATGAACCTGACGCAACAATAGTAACAGACGAGACAAACAGGCAAAAACAAAACATGGAAAATTTGTAACAAAGTAACTTTACCAAGTTCTGAAGTAGTTTTTGTTGCGCAAATGGTAGTAATTCTAATTTTACTAACTTTCTGCATTCTCAAACTTTCTTTCACTAAATTAAGTTGCAAAGAAACGTCAATTTGGTTGTCGATTTTATCAGGCTTGATCGGTTACATACTACCAAACCCAAGGATACGAATAAAGTGGTTGATATTTCGACAAGAATTTTCATGGCAATAGTGGGACCTTCAGGATCCGGGGAAACTGAGTTAGTTTTGAAACTTTTTATCGAAAATATTTTTTACCCTAAATATCGAACCGTTATATATCTTCACAAAGAGATGCAACCTGCATTCTCAGCAATAATGTCATCTCGTGAAGTGGAAATGAAGTTCAACAGTTACGAATCTGTGAGAAATTCAGAAAATGTGCTTCTAGTTTTAGATGATTCATGTGAAGACATCTATAATGACAAGGAACTTGTTAGATAGCGACAGAGCGTAGACATAGAGGGATAGATGTAATATAAGTCATCCATAACTTGTTTCAACAAATTTGATGGTCGCGTACGATTGATTCAATCACTTCACACATCATTCTGTTCAAAAAGCCTCGTGACATTCAGCAACTAGATCAATCAGGAAGACAATTGATTGCATGAAAAACTTTGAGAAGCTGTTACGAGTTAGCTACCAGAGACTCTTTTGGACATCTTCTAATCAATTTGGACCCCCGTACATCATTTTGTTTGAGATTTTGTTCAAATATCACGCGGCCTGGGCCAACAGTTTTTTTTACCCTTATCTAAAGCAGAACCTATTCGATCACAAGTGAAAAAGAAAAACTTATCTCTTCTGCGGCATATGGTACAACTGAAACATGACCAGCTAAGACGATTAATTAGAAAAACTTCAAATCGCGAGATCATAACACTTTATTGTGAATGTTGCTCAATGTAGTCAATGGAAACGTACCTTTTAAAATCGAATGATTAGAGACAGCATACAAATATTTAATCATTCCAAAAACCAGTTTTGTCAAAAAACGTGCGATTGTTTTGAGTAAATAAGGCTTCCATTTAGTGCGACAAATACTTCATTTTTGTTACAAGTACCTCACAACTTAGTTATGACTGCTGAAGAATTCATTCTAATTCCGAAACACTTATATGTTAAAGAGCAGCCACATGCTGCACGTGTTCTTCAAGATAATAATGTTCAACATAAAAACGTTCAACTATCCCACTTTAACCCAGTTACCTCCTTAAACTAGTAAGACTACTGCAACGAAGGAAACATTTACCGAAAATGTTGAGCCACAACAAAACAGCTTAAACTGTTACCGGATATGAAGAAGTACCGGTCGAACGTGATAAAGTGGAAATATTAGAAGAAAAGAACGATAGACAGACCAAACAGTTACAAGTATTAAAAGACAAAAAATTTGTTAGAGCAAAAAGCATATTTGAAAACAAAGAAAATTCAGAAAGAGTAACCATAAACCGTGATAATGAGGATATATGTAGATAAAGTACCAAGAGGACTGAAAGCAGCCATATTTTTATACGATATATACAACAATCAACGAAAAAATTACACAATCCGTCTTTCGTTATTTATTTAACTGCTTTCAACTTGACTGAAAACCTAAGAATAAATCGGAATGACAAACACGCTGTTCAGTCAGCGTCTATTAACGATCAAGAGAAACAAGAACCCGGACCTTCAAGAACCCGCTCAACATCGCCCACTTGGCAGGAAAAAAGTAGTGCAAACCTTGAGAGACGTAAAAACACAAACGAAAAAAACACAAGCTTTCGCTGAGATAAATAACCGTTCCTTGGAAAATCTTATTTATAAAAACTTGGAGCATATATGGACTTTCTCATACATTGACAATTTGCAAGATTTTGTCAGAGCAATTAATTCGAGGAAATCGTGTCACAAACTGTGTACCAAATAAAATAACTAGAAAAGATGATCCTCGCATGATTTCATTAAGAGCAGAACAGTCATTGAAATTAATTCGTCGTCCAAAGCTTTATGTTGTTGATTATGTTAGACTCGCCAAAGTACACATACCTTTTCACAAGGGTTACAAACAATCTTTCATCAAGTTCACAATCATTCAAATGTTTGAATTTTTTGACATACCAACACAAAATCCTCCAACTACAACTTGATTGATTTTAACAGAGAACCGATTGAGAGAAATTTTTACGAGTCTGAACTAATTCGAGTTCTGGAGAAGGACAATCAAGAGTGAGGGCACTTTCAACAGCCTTCTCACCCATAATGTTCCCCCTTTCTTCACAGTTACCTAGTTTCATCTGCATCAAGGAACGTTTTTAAAGATAACACTCTGGCCAACTTTAAAAATCTCCTGAGTGAAGAAATAAATTTGCAAGGTGAATGGAGAGTAGCTGTTACAGAAATTACCTTCCCTACTCTGATAAACAACGTAACTGACAACAACATTGTGTACTACATAAAGACAAGCATGAAAGTTGAGAAAGACAAGATCTCCAGTTTTACCTTGGAGAAACAACAAAAATAACACAAGGAGAATATACGAGCCTTGAATAAAAACTTGACGAGTTTCGTCGAAAGACAGAATTAGAGAAGTTGGATTAGGTAATAGATCCAATAACAAAACATTTTTCATTATGGCTGCATTTTTGAGAATGTATAACTTTTTCAAGCCCGCAATTTCCTAGTCTACTTGGATTCAAAGGCGTCAGAGATTGAACTGGTTATCAAATATGTATGTTACAAACAAGGAAGCGCGAAACATAGCCAAGATTCTCTACCCAAGATTTTTTGTAGTTCAAAAGTAAAGCTATAACAAAGATAAAATTAAAAAACTAAAAAACAAGCACTTCCTAGCTTTCAAGGTACAGAAGTAGGCTTTTTCTCCCCCCCCCCCCACCTACAATTTTTTATAATTAAATTTACTGTTAAAATTGTCCGATTGTCATGAAAATTGACATGCTGATAAAATAAGCCATGACAAACATATTTGGTATTCATATTCAACCTTGTAAAACTACTCATTAGACCATAAAACTGATGCTTGTGTGAGGTGTGGGGGAAGGAAAAAGCGCCCAGATTTAAGCTAATTGATGACTTTGATAGCATTTAAGAAATTAAGGTAAACCTCACTGCATGTCTCAGTTTTCTCGGTATTCAGGTTTCAGTCTTAGTAGTTGACTGCCTTCGTTGTCCAAAGTAAACTGCAGCGTTAAAATTCTACTGGGGTACTTCTAAAACACAATCCCTAGATGTTTTGTTATCTGGGCATATTTCATTATCAAAAAGTCGGTGAAACAAAAGCACCCCTTTTACGACTCATTGATACAAATCGTCGAGTGAAAAATGGTTACGCCTGTACAATTGAACCGAATCATCATAAAGTGTTTAGTAATTTGGATTTATAAAAAAATTTTTGGTGAACAAAAATTCTGATATTTCTGTGAACTTGCGCACAGAAACTGGATGACTTGTTCTTTTCGCTGGAGGGGAAAGTTGTTCTGACTTTGAAATTTCAAAGGTTTAGCAATTGATCAAAATGGATTCATATTACACAACCAAGCAAGCCTACCACATTTTCTCGGGGCATCGTAGACAACGAGGCAACGGCTTTAAAGCATTAACTTTGGGAAAAGGAAGGGTGGCACTTTCACTGGCTCAAAAATTTGTGATCCCGCAGTTTAAAAAAACGGAAAAGAACTACTTCTTCAGGCAGCTCCAGAACTGAAAAAAAATTGCAACAAAAAGAAAAAGTCCTAAGCAAACACTCAAAATCATCGATAGAAAAACGATCAAAAAACAAGTAGGAGGAGGAAGTAGATATCGGAAAAATCATCCGAAAATAACAACGGGGATGAAACGAAAAATGAGACGCATCATTCCCAGAAAACGAACTGCACAGAGAAATTGCTTCGATTTCTTTAGAAGGATGATTTAAAAATCATAAAGATTAAAAATGATTTCTATTTGATTCCCGAGTGAGGCAACTCACAGCTCCTTGAACTTAATTGAAAAAAAAAACGCCTTTACGTGTCACTTTAGAAAATGCATTCACCCAAAAAAATGGACCTTCCTACTCTCCTGATGGTCCTATGCTGGAATTTGAAATACTCGGCGACAGAAATTATTTCATCTTCAACGTACTCGTTTGAAACTAGTAGCACAATGGAACCGTGCTTCGAATGCATGCTACAGAGGCAGCAAACAGAGATACGCCGAGTTTTGTTAACAAACCTTTATCTTCATTATTTGTTGAGTGTACACTGTCTCTGAAAGATGAGAAATTATCAATTACCAACGATAATTTTGCCCATAAAAGCTTTGATGAGACCGAGTTTTCATCCGGTAAGGATGCCAAAAGAACATGGTTGGTTTGTCAAGGTTATTATTTTGAAGAAAACCCATCAGCTATTAACGGTGCTGGAGGGAGATTTGAGGATGTTACGGAGCGTAAAGGTCTAGTACCGGCCTCAAACGAGCTGAAGCTATTTGGTAAAATCGCTTGCGACTTTTTGTCGTGTGACAAGCATCATTTTAGCGATTTGACAGTTAGATTGTCTCTTAGATGTTCTCCTACTGTTTTTGTTGACATATCTGAAGATGCAGCTAAACACTACAAGGTTCAAATAATCGGAGCTAATCCCAATAAGAACAGCTTAAACCGTAACCGGACGATTAAGAAGTACCGGACAAACGTGAGAAAGTGGAAGTATTAGAAGAAAAAAACGATAGACAGACCAAAAGTAATTTAAGACAGTTACAAGTATTCAAAGACAAAACATTTGTTAGAGCAAAAATCATACTTGAAATCATAAAAAAATCGGAAAGAGTAACCATAAACCGTGACAATGAGGTAGTGTATGTAGATAAAGTACCAAGAGGGCCTAAAGCTGCCATATTTTTATACGATATACAACAATCAACGAAAAAATTAAACAATCCGTCTTTCATTATTTATGTAATTGTTCTCAACTTGACTGAAAACCTAATAATAAATCGGAATGACAAACACGCTGTTCAGTCAGCGTCTATTAACGACCAAGGGAAACAAGAACCCGGACCCTCAAGAACCCGCTCAACATCGCCCACTTGGCAGGAAAAAAGTAGTGCAAACCTTGAGAGACGTAAAAACACAAACGAAAAAATCTCAGCGGTAATAGAAAAAACCGAAATCAAAAACGTGAAAAAGAGTCAGAAGAAGACTCTGACTTGTACGGAATGCCAATAACAACTCAGATCCTCCAACGTCAGAAAAGACGAAGGCGAAAACGAAACATTGGTAAAATTAAAAAGATTGAAGAAAAAATGTTGAAAACTAAATAGCTAAAGGTCTCGCGTTATTTGGTAGCGTGAACCACTTGATAAAATCTATCAACTTGTCGCGACAAAAAGTTTAACGTTTCCTTCACACTGAACCTAATTCCACGAAAAATGGAACTGAAAAAAACCGCCTCGACTCAAGGTCATAGCTTACGATATCGACGAAATCTGGTCATTAATACGTTGATAAACTTGCTAAATACAACCATGATGTTAAGTATCTGCTCATGCAGTTGAATGCATGTCTCGCTATCTCAGAGTGCAATCCTGGCAATCGAAGTATGCTACTACAACAGCAGAAGCATTCAAACTAATGATAATGACAAAACAACCAAAAAAATATGGGTGGACAAGGGCACAAAGTTTAAAGGATCCTTCGAAGCACTATGTAAAAGAAAAGCATAAAAACATATAGCACAGAGAGCGAGAAGAAGTCCGCTTTCGCTGAGATAAATATCCGTTCCTTGAAAAATCTTATTTATAAATACTTGGAGCATATATGGACATTCTCATACATTGACAATTTGCAAGATTTTGTCAGAGCAATTGATTCGAGGAAATCGTGTCGCAAACTGTGTACCAAAAAATTAACTGAAAAAGATGATCCTCGCGTGATTTCATTAAGAGCAGAACAGTCATTGAAAGTAATTCGACGTCCAAAGCTTTATGTTGGTAATTATGTTAGACTCGCCAAAGTAGACATACCTTTTCGCAAGGGTTACAAGCAATCGTTCACCAAGTTCACAATCATTCAAATGTTTGAAGTTTTTGACATACCAAAACGAAATCCTCCAACTACATTTTGATTGATTTTAACAGAGAACCGATTGAGAGAAAACTTCACGAGTCTGAACTAATTCACGTTCTGGAGAAGGACAATCATGACTGAGGGCACTTTCAACAGACTTCTCACCCATAATGTTCCCCCTTCCTTCACAGCTACCTAGTTTCATCTGCATCAAGGAACGTTTTTAAAGATAACATTCTGGTCAACTTTAAAACTCTCCAGTGTGAAGAAATAAATTTGCAAGGTAAATGGAGAGTAGCTGTTACAGAAATGACCTTCCCTACTCAGATAAACAACGTAACTGACAACAACATTGTGTACCTCATAAAGACAAGCATGAAAGTTGAGAAAGACAAGATCTCCAGTTTTACCTTGGAGAAACAACAAAAACAACACAAGGAGAATATACGAGCCTTGAATAAAGACTTGACGAGTTTCGTCGAAAGACAGAATTAGAGAAGTTGGATTACGTAATAGATAAAATAACCAAACATCTTTCATTATGGCTGCATTTTTGGGAATGTATAAATTTTTCAAGCCCGCAATTTCCTAGTCTACTTGGATTCAAAGGCGTCAGAGATGGAACTGGTTATCATATATGTTACAAACAAGGAAGCGCGGGATCTCTTTGCTGACTATCCCGTTGATATATGCGCTGGTACTCAGCTTATGTTTTGTTATCTGGGCATATTTCTTTATCAAATAGTCGAAGACACAAAATCACCCCCCTTTTACGACTCATTGATACAAATCGTTGAGTGAAAAACGTTTACGCATGTACAATTGAACCGAATCATCATAAAGTGCTTAATAATTTGGATTTTAAAAAACTTTTGGTAAACAATATTTCTAATTTTTCTGTGAACTTGCGCACAGAAAATGGAGGACTTGTTCCTTTCGCTGGTGGGGGAAAATTTGTTCTGAAATTGAAATTTCAAAAGTTTAGCAATTGATCAAAATGGTTTCATATTACACAAACCAAGCAAACCTACCACATTTCTCGGGGCATCGTAGACAACGAGGTAGCGGCTTTAGTGCATCAACCTTGGGAAAAGGAAGGGTGGCACTTCCACTGGCTCAAAAAATTGTGATACCCGAAGCTTAAAAAATCGGAAAAGAACTACTTCTTCAGGAAGCTCCAGAACTGATAAAAATTGCAACAAAAAGAAAAAATCCTAAGCAGACACTCAAAAGCATCGATAGAAAAACAATCAAAAAGCAAGTAGGAGGAGGAAGTAGATCTCGGAAAAGTCATGCGAAAATAACAACGGGGGTGAAACGAAAAACGAGACGCGTCATTACCAGAAAACGAACTGCACAGAGAAGTCGCTTCGATTTCTTTACAAGGATGATTTAAAAATCATAATGATTAAAAATGATTTCTAATTGATTCCCGAGTGAGGCAACTCACAGCCCCTTGAACCTATTTGAAAAACCGCCTTTACTTGTCACTTTAGAGAATGCATTCACCCAACAAATTGGACCTTCCTACTCTCCTGATGGTCCTATGCTGGAGTTTGAAATACTCGGCGGCAGAAATTATTTCATCTTCAACGTACTCGTTTGAAACTAGTAGCACAATGGAACCGTGCTTCGAACGCATGCTACAGAGGCAGCAAACAGAGATACGCCGAGCTTGTTAACAAACCTTCATCTTCATTATTTTTTGAGTGTACACTGTCTCTGAATGGTGAGAAATTACCAACGCTAATTTTGCCCATAAAATCTTTGATGAGACCCAGTTTTCATCCGGTAAGGATGCCAAAAAACATGATTGGATTGTCAAGGTTAATATTTTGAAGAAAACCCATCAGTTATTGGCGGTGCTGGAAGGAGATTTGAGGATGTGACGGAGCGTAAAGGTCTCGTACCGGCCTCGAACGAGCTGAAGCTATTTGGTAAAATCGCTCGCGACTTTTTGTCGTGTGACAAGCATCTACTTAGCGGTGTGACAGTTAGATTGTCTCTTAGATGTTCTCCTAACGTTTTTGTTGTCATATCTGAAGATGCAGCTAAACACTACAAGGTTCAAATAATCGAAGCTAATCTCAATGTCAGAAATATGACTGTGACTGACTATGTTCTCTCATCAATAGAAAAATTTTTTTTGAAGAACCCGGTAATCTACAATTACATCAAAGTAGTACCAAAAACGTTTCTTGCAACTGCACGAGTACAAAGCTGGCGACAAGAGGATGTTTTTGCAAGCGAACCTGTTCGAAAATGATAGTAGCAATGAGCATAAACGAAGCATATTTGGGTACAAATACGACAAACATTTTTTATCACCAGAAATTTGGGTTGAATGAGATCATAGTGTACAGAAACAGTCTACTCATTGCCGGAACTCCCATCTCAACATCAGACAGTAAATGAAATTATTACAAAACGCTTGAGCCTCTTGATTTTGTTTTGAACAATAGTCATGGAATCAGTCTCGCCAATTATGGTAATCATTATGTTATGGTTTTAGGTCTCACGTCTACTTAGGAGTCTTCAGACAATTTTTTTCTTCATGAATTGACCAATTGCACTATTTCGGTCGAACTCAAATTTAACGCAGGTCTCGGTATTAAACCAACAGTTTATGTGCGTTCAGATAGAAAAATTAACAAAAATACTCTTATGACCTCAGTACGACATCGATTATCTTCATCTAATAGAAATTATGAACTGTTGTAAGCGTTTAAAATATCGCATTAGAGGTTTTTTTCCGGCAGATTTTCCATGCTCTTCAGTACTGAAAAACGACAACACGTTCATGATTATGAATGCTTCACTATCGGATCAACCTGGAACCCACTGGTTGCTTTTTGCTCAAGCTGGAGGACAGATATTCTTCGCAGATCTTATAGATAAAAGATTCTCTGATTATACCCTCATGTACAAGAATAAGCGACCTACAATTCACGAACTAAATCAACTGCTGATGATAAAACAAATACAGTCAGCTAACTCAGTGTTATGCGGACTTAATTGTAATTATGTTGCTCATATTATAAATAAACTTAAATTTCCAATAAGTTTCAAATTTATTGATCATGATTTGATAAGATTTGCTAAACATATGTTATTTTAGTTTTTTTATTGATGTTTTTTTTTGTAAAACTTATACATTCGTTTCTATTTAATTCATTCATACTAACAACAGATTTTTTTTCTGCAAGTTTATGTGAATCGCGAAAAATTTCATATCAAGTCCTTCGAAATATTAGGGCATGGCCATTTGGTTTAGCGGGCAATAGCTAACCCGGCGTTGCTCGTCGCTACGCTCTCCGGAACGCCTCCCACTTGTGTAGTATGATTTGTTTTTGAAAGTACAAGAGAGCAAAAAATGCAATATTTAAAACTTGAATTTCTTCTCCATGATAAATATAACAAACAAACTGTTCGAATCAATTTCCATACAACCATACCCCTTAAAATAATTTGGATTATTCTAGAAAACTCAGCAGCATTTTCACCATTCAAATTTTTAGTAAAGCGTTCAATTGTTACGTTAGTTGATGGCTTTGACCTAATTGAGCTATGCCATCTCTTTCCTGGCCTCATTCTCTTTAATAAAATTTTCATACTTTTCATTCTCTCAATTTCATTTCGTTAACTCAGTCATATTATTTTGACAGAACATAAAACATCCTGAAGACATGACTATTCCTTTACCAATAATATCAGTGTCTGATCGAGAAAGAACAATTATCTATCAGACATGTACGAGAGAATTGATTACAGTCATCCATCAACAGAAAGAGAGAGTCTCTCCATCTACAACAAGTCCGTTCAATGACTTGGCTTCCCGAAAAAACGACGGAAATCAGAACGCGAAATGGACTACAAAAAGTCACATATTGCTACCGAACTACCCCCTTGATCACATCGATCTAATTCGACAGAACCGAAAGAGAATTTACGAGAGCTACACTATTCACGAGAGCTATCCATTATTAGAAGAGACTGAGAAAAACGACACAACCTCGTTCGAGCAGTCTTCGAGAAAAAATCTATTCGCCTACGACTGCGAGTCAATGCCGTTGTATGAAAATCAGGAGGGATGTATTCGAGATTATGCAGAGCGTGAAGCGTACTGGGATAAATCGAAGGCAATGTCTCCCAAGTTATTTGTTATGGGAGCAGTTTCAACTCCACAACAATCAATTTCCTGTTTGGGTGCTCGGATTTCATCGACACAGAGTGCGGAGACAATTGATCTAGTGACACCAGACCTTACTCGAGGAGACCCTCCAACGTCAGCTTGCTTGCGCCAAAAAAGAGAAAATTACAAGTGCGAGAGTTCTAATAACCTAAACAAAAAAAACTTTCCTTTGTTTCAAATATTATTCCAATTTTTTACAGTTTCATTTTTAATTGATTTGATTTTTAAGTTGATTCAACATGACCGTGTGTTTTTTCTTTATCTCAGTTTTATCTAATGTGCTTCGGATTGTTGGAGATGCGAGAACCGTTTTTCCGACAATGATCAACTGGTACTCAATCATTGTCATTACACCAACAAGTTCCTGGGTTGGGCACATAATGATAGTTACATTAATAGAAAAACAACGAATTACATCCCAGTAGTCGCTCATAAATTGTCAAATTATCACTTTTTTTATGATTAAAGCGCTGGCAAAAAAACGATTCGGAAAATTTTTTTATCCCAAATACCCGCATCTGAAGAAAATTATACATCCTTGACAATCTCAGTATATATAAAAACATACACGGACAAAAACGGAAAATCAAAAAACTCTACATAAATCTGAGATTCATCGATTCGTATCTTTTCATGCTAGCGGCACTGGCAAAACTTGTCGATAAATTGCCCGACAAAAAGTTTTTTCTACTGGAGAAGTATTTTGAAAAACTCGGCCACTCCTCTGAAGAAGGGCATTACCCCTACTAATACTTCAATTTGTTCGAAAAATTCCAAGAAAATCGACTTTCCTCGCGAGCAATGAGGAAAAATAGTCTAACAGGAGGGGATGTGAGTGTTACAAGAACCGAGTACAATCTTGCCCTAAAAGTTTTCACCGAACTGAAGTGTTCGTTTGCTATCAAACTTACGGACTGGATTGCGCCTGTTACTTCACGACAAGTAGAGCCCGAGCTTGTAGGCCCGAGCTGAAAATTTGTAGGCCCTAGCTGAAACTCTTATAGGACCGTGAGCATCTGGACCTTGCGCAGCGATTGATATGAGGTTTACGCACGCCGATTTCTCAAAGCAACAAATAAAAACCTCGACAATTTTTCGCCCTCAGAGCCATCAATCTACATCCTCAAATTTGATGCAAAAATATTGTACAGGGGATAATGAAACACTGCCGTTTGCCATTAAACAATTTTTTAAGATGAAACAGTCTGGAAGACATACTGATTACCAGCGAAAAACCTTAGAGTGTTATTAAATAGTTAAAGTCATTTTAACCATACCCGAAGAGCTTCACGACTTTTTCGCTGATTGCTCCCTTACTACCTCTTGTGAAGTACTGGACATCGTTGCAATGAGCAACGAGCAAGTCGACGCGTTGGGAAAATGTGGAATCACCACACCACCAAAAGTGCCAAAGCTTCTACAGACCTTGCACCCTAAAGATGATTATGTTTTGCATTACCTTACCCTAAAATTGTACCACGAGCTGGGAATGAAAATAACTCACCCCGGAAAAGTTCTTCACTTCCGCCAAAGTCACTGGTTGGCACCCTTTGTAGACCTCAACACCCGCCTACGAAAAGCTGCGGTAAAGAATTTCCATGAGAACTTTTAGAAGCTGCTAATTGTTAATTCAGCATTCGGTCAGACAATGGAGTCCAAGTTAGGAAAAAAGAAGCTGGAGATTGTAAGGAATGAGAGAGAACTTTTACAAAAACTCTCTGAGCACAATGAAGAGCTTTGAAATCATTGACAATCAATTAGCCACAATCAGTTTTTCAGTAACAAATAAATTGTGGGAAAAACCTATAATAGTTGGTGCGACCATTCTATACCTCGCCAAGCGTTTCTTTTTTCAGTTTCATTATCAAAAAATGAAACCGAATCTAAACTTGGACTCTGATAGTTTTCTATATGCCAAAAAAAAACTGACGACATTTACCGAAACTTAGAGACACTAAAAGCTGGTTTCGACTTTTCAAATTGTGATGAGGATCATTTCTTGTTCGAGCATACCAACAAAAAAGTTGTGCTGAAGTTCAAAGACGAGACTGGTGGGAAGCCGATCAGAGAATTCATCGCCCTAAAACCGAAACTATATTCGGTCACCCTTAATGGTAAATAGAAATTCCAACTTAAGCCACCCTTCCACCCCCATTCCTACCTTTTACAGAACAAAATTACCACCATCAACCTTCTGCCCCCTTAATTTGTTGCATTAAACAATGGGTTTTTAGCTGATTTTATCTGACAACAAATTCCTTCTCTTTTGCTCTTTTTAATCATAATTTAGAATCTACTTCTCTTTTTGGTAAAATAAAGTAAAATTTGTTGGGTATAAACTGAGTTGCTGAAGTGAAATGAAATTATCCCCTGCGTTGTAGAAAAGAATCATAAGTTTGCTTCTGTTTAGAAGGCACTCAAACATTGAGTGCCAAAGGAATAAAACGGAGTGCACAGAGAGAACTGGTCCACTAAACTTTCAGGGACACATTATTCACTGGGAAAACAATGACAGTGTACAACTATAATATAGATTCGAAAGGTCACACCAAAATGACAGCGAAACAAAACAAACTTGCATTACCCTCATTTGACTCAAAACGATTTCTCCTTTTCGACGGAATTTCGACAGTGTCCTTTGGCCATGAAGCCGCCGAAGAAAATGCATTTCTAGAAAATATTTACAAGGACACCAACTGGGCCAACTCTTACAGTGAAACTGATAACAGTTCACCCGAAGTTTGACTTCCGGATTGGGGATTTTTACAGCGGCTCTACTCAGTAACAGAGCTGCAAGAAGAAGAAGCTTCTAGTAGCCGAGTCCGCGAACGTCTCCCTATAAATAATCCATTCATTTTATCTGAAGCTTTAGAAGAACGACCGTCTAAAAAACAACGCAAAGAAAACCCAGCCAAATATTTTCAGATGGTTTTTACGGTCTTTCACTTGGGTCCTTCACTGGTAAAACAATGAGAGTGTACAACTATAATATAGATTCGAAAGGTCACACCAAAATGACAGTGAAACAAAACAAACTTGCATTATATTCATTTGACTCAAAACGTTTTCTCCTTTTCGACGGAATTTCGACAGTGTCCTTTGGCCATAAAGCAGCCGAAGAAAATGCATTTCTCGAAAATATTTACAAGGACACCAACCGGGCCAACTCTTACAATGAAACTGATAACAGTTCGCCCGAAGTTTGACTTCCGGATTGGGGATTTTTACAGCGGCTCTACTCAGAAACAGAGCTGCAAGAAGAAGAACGTCTCCCTATAAATAATCCATTCATTTTATCTGAAGCTTTAGAAGAACGACCGTTTAAAAAACAACGCAAAGAAAACCCAGCCAAATATTTTCCGATGGATTTTACTGTTCGTCTTTTTTATACTTCGACTTGTACATGTTTTGGTTTTTACCAATTTATAACCAAAATATATTCGTATTGGGCTCAATCACTGTTTAAACAAAAATAGCTTCAGGCAAATAAACTAGTTGACGCAAATCAAGTGTTAATTCAAACGAATGTGTGGAATCCTTTGGTTCGATTTCAATAACAACTTTTTAATAGCATGAAAAACCTTCGACGAAAAGAAAGAAAGCCAGAAAATGATACCCCCATATGAAACTAGTACGAAAAAGGAAAATTCAGGAATTAGGACGATTAACTTTTTTTATCGCGGGAAAAAGGAGCTCTTTAAAAGCAATTAGAAGAAATTATTGTTTCGGGTCCCGGTTGTTAAACTCCTAAGGAGGTGGTCTTTTACTTTAGCGGTGGGAACTAACGTTCATTTACAAAATCCTAGAACAGGGGTCCTCCAGAAAATTAAGGACCCATTTCCTAGGATTTTGCTTTACGTGAGGACCCCCCCCCCCCTTAGGAAAGACCCCCCCCCCTTAGGATCCGGGACACGATACAATACTAATGAAATAGAAAATTCTGCAATTCAAAATCGCGAATTTTTAAAAGAACTGAGTGTCTAAAACTCTTGATAAAACAAATTATTTCCTACATCAGGAAAAAATTATTTTCACTCAAGGGGGTATGTTATACTGCCACTGCAATAGCAGCAGTTGGATGATGTAACAATGACCTCCAGTGCTATTAATTTTTTATTTTTAGATATCTCCAAGGTCACAAGATCAGAGACATTGGTAAACTGCTGAGAGCTCAGAGTATGAATTGCTGAAATATTCTCAGTAGCTAATAAAACAATTGGTGAAAACCATTAATTCAAGCCAAAAATGATACATTCAAGAATGACGAATTAGTTTTCAAACGCGATACCGCATAGGATATCACATATTGAAAGAATCAAATTTTTAAATTTTTGAAAAAAAAATTTCAAAGATGATTAATTTTAAAATTAGAAATTTCAAATTATCAGACAATGATCAAGGCATATATAACATACAAAAAGAATATGATATTTTAGCCTGTTTGAAATTAAAGTTATCCAGAGAAACGGGAAAAAAAGATCTGTAATTTTTGTGTATCCAGGACTACGTTATGCAGACAAAAACTGAAAATTTGCATGCAATTTGGAAAATGCTTGTTTGAGTACAAAATTTGATTTGCTGTTGAAAAAAAACATTGGGACAATTTGAATATTGTTTTTAGGGAAATTTCCAAAATTTTTCTTGTCGCCATCGAAAAAATGCTAGTCATACAGTTTTCACATTTGGAAATTGTATTGAAACCATTTTTCCCAAAAAAAACATAGTTTTTTTCATCACCAGGCTACGCAGGTTCAAAAGAGGGGCTCATCAATTTTTTTGGGTTGGTTGGAGTTCACTCACAAAATACCATGATAAGGGTGATTCACGTTCTTATGGCCTAGAATTCAGCTGCACATGGGTGAGAACACCTTTTGCGCATCACAAAGCGACACTTGCTGAAACAAAGAAGTATTAAAATACTATTGTTTTTATTCTGTTTATAATTCATCATGAAACTCTGTTTTTTCTTTAGGTTGTGTTTTTGTCTGCGAGAAACTGTCTTCGACAGTTTTGATTGCAGAGTAACCGTACTCGGTGTGTTCTTTTGTAAAAAAAAAACCTGTCTTGGGCGTCATGAAATTTAAGGTGAACGACCACATTCCTGTAACTGCCTTCTGTGTTTTTATATGCATCCTTAAATCATTAAAGTACAAAACAGAAAAAAATATCAGACAGCTTGTCACTACACACAGTATAAGGAGCATCAGGATTGACCTACCAGAGCAAAGTGGACACTAATTTTGATCCAACTTCTTTCGTTTCCGTGAAGAGATTCGCCGCTTGAAACACTATTATTGGTATTTTTGTTAGAAGATAAAAATCCTTGTCCAACACCACTAGAAATGCTGGCAATTAAATCTACAGAATTCCCCAACAAACTCATTTTTCAACGTAGCGGCAAGTTATTGAAATTTTCTTGTAAGAACAAGGTAAAGCAGTGTTTTTGGAACGCAAAGATTTTTTTAAACTTTTTGTTGTTGCTGTATGAGTTACGAGGCAGTCAAAGGAAAGCGTTTTCTGAAAAATTTATGAACTTCCAAGTTTTTTCTTGCTATAAATCAAAAACTGTTTTGATCTTTTATGCAAAATTAAAAATAAAAGCAAGGCTCTTGCGTAGTTGTGCTTTTCATATAATCTATCGCAGAGTTACAACAGAAGGCTTCGTCAAGACCAGTTTTTATACTATGCTATTTTTTTAAATCTGATGTTGTTTTCCATTTGATATTTGCATTGGCATAATGTGAAAACTGCAGCAGTTATAAACAGTCTTAACGATTTTTATATACCGGTTCAACTCAATTTTGCAAAATTTTCTCGCCAGAATTACGAATGAATTTGAACTCAATACAAAAAGATACAGAAAAATCATTTCTTGTTCGTTTTCTGTACTGCAAAATAACAATTAAAAAAATGCGATAAAATGAACCAAATTGGAATGAAAAATCTCCTTGTCTGCTTTCTTCGAGTGTATCGAAGACAAAAAAATTGCCTATACTTTGCTAAGTTGGACTCAAGGTTTTTCTGATTTAAATTGTTAATAGTCCAAGACTGCTCGTATCAGGGCAAATCCTTGAATTTTCCGACTGCCTTTTGAATTTTATGGAGCAGTAATAACATTATAAAAATAATTGTAAAAAAAAAAAAAAATGAAAAAAACAGTTTCTAAAATTTTAATATTTTTTTTATAAAAATTATCCTTTCACACGTCTTATAAAGTACAAAAAGATAGATTCCCCTCTTTGTCACAAATGAATTATGGCGAATAAGCTTCTTCCAACCAATTTGGAACAATTTTTAACAGGGATTTTCTGGTTTTCGTTAATTGTCCTTTAGGGCAATAGTGCGGGCTAATTTATGCAGGTTTTGAAAAGTTTAATTGATACTGACATTTTAACGAAAAATTTTCATGCGTTGTTTGTTATGGCGTGGTGAATTGGTTTGAATACGTTTATGCCATAGACCATGGTCTTCTTTTTTTGTTTATTGCTGATGGTTGAAAAACAATACTGCTGATCTTCAAATCCTAATTGCGTTAGATTTTTTGCAGAAAGTTTTGCAGAATAATTAATTTACTCTTGATCTTTTGAATTATAAAAATGTTAATTATTTTTTAGAGCCCAGCAGAAGCTTTGAAGTAGCCAAAAAGTTAACAAAAGCAGCAAAATTTTTGAAAAAACTTCTGAGGAAAGCGTGGTTTGCGCGTTTCTTGCAAAGTGTTGTGCAGTCACGTTGCAACATTCTTGCACAATCACTTCCGGTTTTTGCCTTCTCCGAAATAAAACACTAAACTCCTGGGAATACTTAACAAACATTGCAACTGAAGATTGTTAAATTCTACTCGCTATAGTAAAAACTAGAAACTAATATTTAAATGAGTGAAATCAAAGGTTTACTCTAACAATATCCTAACAGTTCTCTCAACAAAAGATAGTTATGAAAGATAGCAATGAAAAAGCTACATATTGATAAAAAACACTGAAAATCCCAATAATTTTGTCCAAACATGAGCTGCCAGTCTCGATTTAATCATCTGGAGACTCATTTTTTGATCATTTTTTAATCATTTTTCGTTCAAGTACATAATAAGGGAATATATCATAGAGCAAAACGATGCAATCCATCCAAAGTAAAAAAGAACGCGCAACCAGTAAACCCAGACTGGATAATTATTATTTGATTTGCGTTTATGTCGTTTTTGATCACTTCTGACACGAACTAAAGAAAATTCAGCAGTAGATTTTTCCAGTAATGTATATTTTTTTGTGAATAATTCTTTGTTCTCTGTCGAGTTTGAGCTTGGCTTCCTCTCGTCTGTTGCCTGGCTCCGTTGTGTTGATTGAGTAGATTGCTCTGCTTCAGATGATCTTTCATCATTCTGATGGTTGTTTTCTGAGCCTACAAGTTCTGTCTCATCGAATCCTGGATGCAAACGGCTTTCGTCAATAGTGGGATGTGTTGCAGTAAAATTTGAATCCATCGCAGCATTGCTTGTTGGATTCTCTTCAGCTGTCTTTAAGGAGACAGGCAGTTGTATTCCGGTATCATTTTGATTTGGGTTAATCTCATTTCGGTCAGCTGAAGTTTATGGGTTTTGAAATTCTTGAGTTTTTCTAGAACTGAAATTTGGCAATAAACTCAGACATTTTTGCAGCTCAGCTACTAGAAATCTCTCCTCTGTACTTGCAAAGTCAATTTTTTTCCAAGAAAACGCCCAAGATTAATAGCTAGATTTCGAGCATCTTGGTTTGGATCATTCGTTAACGTCAATAAAGTTTCGGATTCAGTGGTTCTCGATCAATCAGAAGCAAAAAAAAAATCAACTTGTCTAGACAGTTTCCGAACAATCTCACCAGTTTGTAGCAAATCTGGAGCTGAAGTTGACTGTTGTCTAGGCATAACACCATTTTCTCGCACATTTGTTTCGCTTATATGAATTGACTCACCACTCATTACACTATTATCAGCGTTTGGGTGCGAGGAAACATCACCTGACCCGACACCGCTTGAGTTCCCGCTAGAATTTTCAATTAGTTCTATTGAGCTTTCCGAAGAATTCATTTTCCAATGATCCGACTAATTTTGAGTTTGATCGACAACAAGGCTTTGCGATATTTACAAATGATCAAACGTAGTTCTCTGACAATTGATAGCTTCCTTTATGTAACCTAATTTGGATGTTTATCCTTACGAGGTCAAACTGTGCACTGAGTAGGTGCACAATTTTATATCTGTTTGCTCTTGGATTACAAATACAAACCGTCAAACATGTTCCAAAATTCAAGCGGTTACCACTTACAAATACCTGTAACGAAAATTTTGTCGGCATAATTATTTTGCTGCGGATTCCGCAACAAGCGAATGACGCTAGTTGTTCTGGATTCTGCAGCTGTAATTAGAATCCGCAAAATGTGAATAAAATCCGCAAATAAAAGTGGCATCCTCAAAATTTGCAATCGGAATCCGTAAAGGTAAGCGGATTTCGCAAATTGTAAGTATTTTCCGCAATTTTGCTTTATTATTGAAATTGAACATGAGCAAGAAAAAACTAGAGCTGGATTTATTATCTACAGCAAAATGGAACTTTAAAAAAATTACTTAATCATTGTCATTGGAATCCACAAATAAATCTTAAAGCATTGATTTACTTAGTCGATGGATGTCAACCTTAAGTATCGATCAAGCAAAAAACTTCCTCAATTGAGGGATTTTGTTCAATTTTTCGAGATCATTGGAAACACAATCATCGAAAGAAATCGTTTTTGGTTCATTATTTGGTTCAAAAATTATCATCAGTATAATCTCATGAATCAGCTTACTTCAGTTTGTTCAGTTGACAGTAATTGAGATCGAAGTTGGGTGTAATATTTTGAATCTTATCTAATTTCTGATCAGACTTTCTTTTTTAAACGTTTAAATAAAGCATGGATTTTCTTTAAATTCTTTATTTCTCATCCTAATTCTGCTCAGAAATTAGCAGAAACTAGGCTATTTCTAGCTACAAAAAAGTCTCCTGGTAGGTCTCGAACCCCTGACATTCAGATTTCTGCGCTAACCACTACGCTAAAGGCCTTGATGGAGGAATATAGTTTTAACAGTATAACACTTGTAATAACATGTGTAAGTTTGCATTGTATCGATACTGTTATTGTGTATACTCGAAGCATGTTTATCTCGTTGAGGTTGAGCAGTGAACTTATTTCTGGTTAATTCTTTCCAGAAACTGTTCATTTCTAAACTAGAAAAGAATTATATCATTTCTGCACGGAAAATAAGAGAAAGCAAAGCTAGATAATATATATAAAATTTCTATCTAAAACAAATAACTCCGATCTGTCCGAATTGGTTGCAGGTATCCCAGAGTCGTGGGAAGTTCATATCAGATATATCGCAAGTGGGTGCAGGCTGTGACAAAAACGTCGACATTTTCAAACAATTTTGTTGGAGGCGTCGAAAATTCCGAGTAGTTGTCTCAGAACTGAGTCAAAGGCAACGAAACATCCAACCAGCTGTCTTGAAAGTGTGTCAGAGGCGTCCAATGTTCCAATCGGATATCTTCGAAATGTATCTGAGGCGTCTATATTCCGAGTAGTTGTCTCAGAAGAGAGTCTGAGGCACCAAAAACTCCGATCAGGCGTGTAAGAGGCGTCGAAAGTTTCAAGAAGTTGTCTCAGAGGGATGTGCAGGCTGTTCCAAAGAGTCCAAGAAGTTTGTGCATGCTGCTGTTCCAGAAGGCCCAGGCAGTGCCAGCAGGCTGTTCAGGAGGGACTAGGGAGTCCTAGCTGGCTGTTCAAGAGTTTTCAAAAATGTGTGCAGGCTGTTACTGAGTGTCCAGGTCGTGTGTGCAGAAATTTATTAGGGTGTCTAGGCAGGTTCTGCAGATTACTCCATTGAGTGATGTACAAAATGATAATGCTCTCCCCGACTCACAAAAAATGATTTTTTTTTCTCAATACACCAAAAATTTTCATGTGTGAAGTTTTAAATGGTTATTTGTTTACTTTCTTACAGTTTATGACTGCAAGTCACAAGTACAATCAGGTACATAGACTAACCAACCACCATCTGAAAATCAAGATAGTCTGATTCTTTTTGGCAAATTTTTGGGTGTCGTGCACACCAATTGTCTCAGATGCGTCAAAAGCTCCGAGAATTTGTCTCAGATTTGTGTCAGAGGCAACCAAACTTCCAATCAGCTATCTCAAAACTTTCCCCAAAGAGTCGAAAAGTCCAAGCAGTTGTCTCAGAGGCGTCCGAAGCTTCGAGTAGCTGTCTACAAATAGTTTGCAGGCTGTTTAGAGTGTCAAGACAGTATTTGCAGACTGCTCGAGAGTGTTCGGGCGTTGAGGCAGTCTGTTTTAGAGTGTCCATGTTATGCGTGCAGGCTGGGCTGCTTCAGATGTTCAAGTGGTGTTTGCAGGCTGTTCTAGACGGTACAAGCATTGCGAGCAGGCTGTTCAAGAGTTTTCAAGCGTGGTGCCGGCTGTTCCAGAACGTGAGGCGGTGTGTGCAGGCTGATCAGAGTGTTCAAGAAACTCTGTTGTGGGAATTAAAAAACTGAAAAATCCATCCCTACCCACAGAAATTGCTAGTTTTATCTCAATACAACAAAAGTTTACATGTGCTAATTTTTATACGATGGCTTGTTTAGTTTCATACGTTTTATGGGTGCGCGCCAACAATACAATAAGGTACGCAGACTAACCAAAAATCATCTAAAACAGCATGATCTAACTTTCTTTGGCAAAATTTTGTTCGTTGTGCACCGCTCAAAAAACGTATTAAGTTTTTTTTTTATTGATTATGGTTCGTTGCTTGGCTAGATTTTGCAACCAATTTCTATAGAAAATTTGAAAAATCATGGAAGCAAAGTGATTGTGTTCCTTGGAACTGCTCTTTTTCTCGGTTTTTGTGTATATCAAAACGATGCTTTCTTATTTTTGGTTCCCTTCTATGGAATGCGAGAGAATCTTCTCGATTTACGCAATTCGTTGTGCCACTGAAACAGTTTTTTATCAGCTACTTGATTTTATTGTACCTTCTTTTTTGCGCCTTTGAATCAACCTGTTATATCATGTTGCCCGTTTCACGGCCAATGACACTATTTTGTGGACGCTAGTTGTTTACATCACGCTATGGGAAAAACACACGCTTCGTTCCGTCAACGACTAGCTAAGATTTATACCTCAATATGTGGTCTTAGTTTTAACGTATTTGCTGTTAACACCCAAAATAAACAGTTCAATATTTGCTGAAAAGTGCTTTGAAAGGTCAGTCTAACATAATTGAATAGGAAAACAAACTTTTAGCATCAGTCCTATAATTTAGCACCACTATTGGAAGAAGAAGTTTTTGGTGTTGTTAACGCTTATAGTGATAAATTAGGCTGCGTCTTTTAATTGCCAGCATGATTGTAAGTCTAAGATGATAGACATTCTTTAGAGTTCTGCCGTTTTGACATGCAGCATCATTAAGCACTTTATTTTTGTGCGTAAGTTGGAGGATCCAATAATTTTCAAGCAGTGTAGATCGCTCCACCAGCCTAGCAGATTATAGTCTGAAATTTTATCCATTATTAGGCACCATGAAGACAATTTTTATGAATTCTCATAATTTAAAAAAAGAGCTCTCAGAGAAAGCTAGATATTGTTACAAAAGGCAGCAAGCTTTGAACACCATGCTTAAAAAATTGGCCTCATAGGGCCCTCATAGTGATTTAACATAGACTTTTGTCAATTGTTTTTCACTGGCGTTAAGTCGTATCGTATATCTCTTTTTCTTAAACTGTAATTTGGCTTACAAGTTGTTTATCGCCTCAAAATCGTTACTGTAAAGTCTCGTTTAATTGCATAGTATATATTAAAATGTTGCTTAAAATTTGTTAACTGGTCCAAAATCTTGTTTATTTTTTATTTTGACCCATTGCACACATTCCCCTCTCCGCCTTAGTGCATCATATTTCAATGACTAATCAATGACATCCATTCTGTTCGTTTTTTCTTGTATCAAGTGAGGATGACCTAATTTCACAATACTTTTTAGACAATTTCTCGGAAGTTATCAGGCATCCTTTTTGTGATTCAAAAAACCTGATCATCAAAAAAATTGCCTTCTTCCGTATACTTGGTTTTTATTTAACCTCATCAAAACCTTGAACAAAATATTGCACATTTTTATCTCTGAAAATGGATTCATTTGCGCCTTCTTTTTGTTCCTTGCTGTTGTTTTCCTAGTGTGATTGGCAGCTTGCTGTCTTCCATCGTTGTCGTTTATTTTTGGTCTGAACTCAAACTTGATGTAACTCAAATGAACTCAAGCTTGATATAGTTTGATAAAATTCTCCAACACATTCTGCTTCCTTCACTTTACCTCCACTGTCTGATAGACTCTCTCATTTTTTATTCCGCAGTCCCAAAAGTCCGTTTGTCATCATTTGCGGTGCCAGTCCTTCTCCTCGGCAGCTCACAGGCAAGGCAGTTCTCCTAACAATCAAAAAGTCTCTTATGTCGAATGGTGTTGAGAACATTGTAAGCTCAGTTTTCTCCTAAGTGTTTTTTAATGATTCGACTTAGTTCCACTCACTTTCGCTGTACTGTTTCTAGCTCTATAATTATTCAGGTTCATAGCATTCAAGTTTAAATTTCATCATTGTGGTTAAACTTTGCCGGTTCTTAGCCATTGGGCACCCGTTTTTGGTTGTAGTTCAGCCCAACATCTTGAATATGTCGGAAAAAATTTAGGCCACAATCACAAAACTGTTTAACGATAGTGGGAGACAGGAGAAAAATTTTAAGAACTAGGAAGTTTGAGCCCCATCAAGTTTTTGAGAAAATGGGGTAGGCCTGCTGGTTTCAAAATGTACGTAAAAAAGCTCAAGCATTACTTTAGTCATTCAATAGAACGTAAAAAGGAGCTGCTCGCTTTTAGCAATAACAATCAAACACATGTAGTCATCAATACCGGTGCTTCGAGAATGATCACTTACTTTAAATGAAAAAAATCATCAATTGATTGATACAACTAAATCGTACTATGGAAGCTCATCACCGGACTAAATCGTACCAACGCCATCGGATGATCGTCCTTGCACTAGAGTTCCAGGATACTAATCGATTATATTGTCATTATATAGTCAGTCTCCATAAAATTAAAAAAGTATTGATTATAATCCATCAAAAATGGATTACAATCCAAAATTTTTTTTATATCAATATAATCCATCAAAAGTGGATTTGTTTTCTAAATTTTTATATCGATATAATCCCTCATTATCGGTTATAATCAATTCTAATTGATTATCGAGAGGTTAGTCGCAAAAATTACAATTTTGTTCAAAGTTATCGCATTTCCTGCTTAGTGCAGTTGCTACGTAGGATCTAAAAAACAGTAGGATCTGATAGTTTTATTGAAGAACAATCTGGTTTTTAGAACAAAATGCAGGCCATCACATTGTCATTACTGATGCAAAAAGCTCTCGTTTTTCTCGCATTTTTTTTACCAGTCGTTTCTTTGTCGAAAACGCTGATGGTTGAGGGATCGAACCCCGTTAAGTTCTCGTTTTTGCTCTTTTTGATAGGTTAATTATGCTGTTTCATCGGTAAAACTTTGCCAAATTAGCAATTCCATAAGTTCAAAAGATTGCATGAAAAGTCAGTGATCAGTGGTTTTTCATATATAAAAATTGCATGACTAGTTTTTTTCCATAAAGCAAAAAATTGATTTTCTTAAAATTTAATTTCTCAAAGATTTTTGGGGACAGAACCCAAGTGACAAAATCATAGTTAACTCAAAACTAGAGATACCAAAAGTTTGACGTTCTCATTTACAATGTATTAGAAACGACATGAATTGTCTAAGAGTTGTCTTACACAAATTATATAGTGAAAAGATCAAAGTTTTAAATTTTGGCAAAATTTTCAAGGAAAATTATTTTTAGAATTTGATTTTTTCAATAATTAGACATTGGTGGAAAAAAATCCAATTTTGTATATCAAGGACTACGTTAACCACACAAAAATTTCAGTTTTGCAGGCCATTTTTTTTCGGAAAATGCTTGTTTGAGTACAAAATTAATTTTGAGAAACAAAAAACTGAAAAATTTCGGAGCAATTTCTAAAATGTTGGTGAAAGTTTTTGTGTCGCCATCAAAAAAGCAAGTCATATAATTTAATATATGCGGCTAGCATTTTTCAAGAAAAGGTTTTTCCTTTTTATTTAGTACGATACACCGGCTTGTATGCCACGCAAACAAGAAAAAAACAGGAAAAAAGATGACACCATTTTAGCAAAGTGTATTAATTTTTTAAAATAAAAATTTTTGAATAGACTTAGTCATAGACATTAATGACATACTTGAATATAACTTATTATATTATCATCAAAAAAAAATCAAAATTTATGGATTATGAAATGTTTAAATATCTTAACTTGGCGCTAATAATTAATCATAATTTCGATAAATTAGAATCATATATGTAATATAATCAATTATTGTCTGTTTTAACTGGCTGCCGGCATTCAATTGATACGGTATTGTTTTAAGCAAAAGCCTGGTAGGACCTTTTTTGCAATTTACAGTTACCCGAAAAGACCTCCACAGGCAAAAAATACTAATTATAAAGCTCCATAAATTAAGCCTCTGCGATTAGCTTTATCTGTCAATGGAGGTCAACTCGGGTAACTCTAAATTGCATGGGCAAGAGAATTGATCAACCAGATTTTAACTAAAGACAAACCCATATCAATTAAATTCCCGCACTCAGTAACAAAAGGACTTGATCGATTATATTACAATTATAAGTAATTATCAGCGCTAAACTTAGATGTTTAAACAATTTGTAATCCATGATAATGGTAAAATCTTTAGTAAATTTAAATTGTAATCAACTATTCTTTTAATTATGAACAAGTCTGTGAAAAAATTTTAACCATACATTTTTCTTGCATTTTGTTAAAATGGTATCAGCAGGTTTTTAAAGAAACTTTTTTTTTCGTTTTTTGGCATAAGAGAAGGTGTATCTTACTAAATTAAAACTTGGTAAAAAAAAATTTTCCAAAATTTTCTAATGTTGAGTTTATAGTCCACATGGGACTGTTTGCCAAGTTTTCTTCTTTACGTTCCTTTTTCTGTACTTGTCCCGTCTTTGTTGTTTTCATTGTTGTCGTCTATTGTCCCGTCTTCCTCATCGTGTTGCAATTGTTCATCGTCTTTTTCTTCCGTTCCTTTATCACTGGTTTTCACGAATAGTTTTCTCATGTTGTTGTCCATTGTCTCGTCTTCGGTTAGTGATGTTAGGTCTGTGACGTTGTTGTTTGTTGTTGTCTTATTCTTTTGGCTAATGGCTTCTGTAAAACGCAAGCCTTGTACTCGGGAGTCTTCTCTGTGAAACCCATATCTTGAATGAGTGATTTCAAGCTTGGGTAAATCCCTGGTGACGACTTTTCTGGTGGTGAATCAATTTTGAATTGCCTCTTTTTTGGGGTGTTCGTTGTTTCTATCGCATTGATTGAGATAAGGTTTCAGAGTGCTATTGTCAGCGTTGCTTGTCGGTTCCTTATTGATTTTCTTGTCCCAATGTCATGGTCCGTATATTAAAGGGCTAGGGTCAAGTGCTGTTCCGCTATTTTTTTAATAGCCTCGGTTTTTTTCCAAAAGTTTGTACCCATGCAGTGTGTGATGTTAAAGTGAGTATTTTTCCATCGACGGTTTTATATTTTTGCTCAAACGTTTTAGGATCCTTAACCTTTGTTGCTAATTTAATTATTTTTCGTGCCACCTGGTCTCTTCGTTTTTCCGTGTTTTTGTTAATTGTCTTTTGTATTCCCTTGCATCTGACGTTTAGTTTGTTCTTAGCCAGTTCTATGGATTTAGAAGTTGCACCTGTTTCTTGTTGTTTTGGTGAGTGTGCGTTTTGTAGCTTCCTTGGTAGCGATTGATGAGCGGTTTTTGGTACCGGTTTTTGTTTCTTTATTGACACTTCAACCTCTGACCAGTGTGGAAGGTCGTGCATGATTCCCGCTTGTAATGGTGGCTTCGTAAGTTTCTTTCGATCTAAACATGCATGTCTTGCGCTCTCGCAGTTTAGGTTGTTTGGTGAGCTCTTTGTTACAATTTTTGAGAGTGGGGTATTTGGTTGTCTGCCCAGATTTGCCTCAAATGGTGAGACTTTTGTGACATTGTGTGGTGTGATTGTCATTGTTTTTGTTGTTTCTGCTATATCTGAAGCTAGTTTATATGGTGCTTAGTTGGTCTATTTTCATAACTGCTAGCCTACTTTTTATTGTTTGAATCATTCTTTCGATAACACCTATTGCTTTATGAGCATCTACTGGTGCGAAGAGTATTTTTGCGTTGTTTGTGCGGCAAGAAAAATGGAATTTTTTTGCTCTAAATGTTTGCATACATAAATGTTAGAAATGTACCTCTGCATACATTTAATTGCAATATCTGCTGTTGTACTTGACACAATCTTTGCGGTCGGGAACTTTGAACATTTATCGATAGCAACTAGAATATACGCATCTCCATTAAATTCATCCCAAAGCGGCCCCGCGAAATGTTATTGATTCTCTCCGTTACGTTCCACTTTTGGTTTCATTTGGAATGACTGCTTTTTTACTAATTTTGCTTTTTTTCACCTTGTTCGGTGCAGTGTCGGCAATTCTGTGCGATTTGGATATGGGGAAACCAGACATGTTGGCATAGATTCAACTTGGCTGCGGATTCCGGATGGGTCAAACAAAGGCTGTTCAGTTCTGTCAGTCTGAGTTGCGGGGGATGATATTTTTCTCGTCTATCAGTAGGCAGTCCTCTCTCACGTGTAATCTATTCGGTATGTTTTGCCAGTATTGTCCGTAGGAGGTTTTGATGGCTTCTCAGTTTCATTTCTTGACGAAGTTTTTCAGAGGACGCAGGTTCCTGTCCTTCTTTGCAGCAGCGGCGACTCCCAGTACTTTTTGAAGTTTCCGGTGGAACAGTGGCGTGTCTTCCTCTGCCTCTCTTGTGACTGTGGCTTTCTCCACTGTTCCGACCAGGCCTTCCGTTATCATGTTGTGGCTAGCATCCAGTGTTGAGGTTGTCATTGATCGTGTTGTCAGAGTTGGTGAGCATGGTGTTGAAAAATTGAGGCTCCTCGTTGTGCGTTCTTTCTTCCTGGAGGCATACAGAATTCCTGTAGGTCGTCGATTGTTTTGTTGTTTTCTATTTGGGTGGTTTAGTTGATTTGGTTATGTCTGTTCGGGCGACTTGTGCGTCTTCTGTGGTGCCACTCCTTTGTTTACTTCATATTGTTATTGTTTTTTCGGGGGTGTGCTGTCTTCTAAAATGATTCTTGGGAAGTTTGGTTGGCTCGTTTTCTTTGAATTCAGTCCCCTTGCATCAGCGACTGATGCTGCCGAGGTGGATGTTGTCGGTGATTTCGGGTTGGGCTTAGCTTTTCTTCCCCTGTTTGGAGGTCACTTATGCCATCTCGAGTCCGATAAGCTTTCCTCCCTGTCGGATGTCCCTTGCCAATTTGAAGATGTTTCTTTCCTGCCGCGTGGTTCGTTTGTTTTAAGCTCTGTGGGGATGAAGCCGCCCTGAAACCTTTTATTTTTTTTCTGATCAGCTTTGTGTGTGTGATTGCTGCAATCGCGTTGATCGAAGTTTTATCGCAAATTTTGCAGTTTAAGTTTTTTGATTGAGAGAGAGTTGACTGATCGTGAGCAGATTCTGAGATAGACTAAATCTGTTTTTGGGGTAGCAATTGACGGCTTGCGGAATATATGCAATGTTTAGGTGTTAATTGAGCGTTTAAACTAGCATTCAATAATCCTTTATTTTCCGCGCGCTTTTTGATCAGCTCATAAGCACTATGTTTTGATTGGCCAGATTTTTTAGGATGACATTGTCAATAATTTCTAGGTTGTTTATGAATGCATTAATCGACGCTACTACAAATTCCTCGTCATACTCACGGGGAGTATTGCTAATCCAACCAAATTTTGTGACATATAGTCTATTAGTCCCATTTTATTCCCAGCAAGATGCTTGATGTCGAACTGAAATGTATTAATCGATCGATCCAGCGAGTCCATCGGCTCTGACTCGTTCTTGATTGTTCACTTGCTTTCAAGCGCTGATTTAAGCTCGGTGATCGGTAATGACGGTAAAATGTTTGCTGTATGAAGAATATTTAAAATATTTGATTGCCCATACAACTTCTAGCAATTCTATTTCGTTTACGGAATATTTTTCCTCGAAGGAGTTTAGAAAGCGTGACGCATATGCTACAGCCACCCAGCCTTCTGGTGAATGTTGCTCTAATGCCGCCCCTAGCCCTGTAATAGATGCATCGCAGACAATGCGAGCATCAAACTGTTGGTCAAAAAGTTCATTTTGTGTAATGTCAGCTACTAGTTTTAATATATTTTTAAATGCTATGTTATGTTCTGATGACCGATTGAGTGGTTATCTCACTGTTTTTTAATAATGGGCGTAAATTGGCACTTGTTTGCGCTAGATTAGGTATCTACCGTGTTAAATGGTGTATTGATCCCATAAAATTTTTCAGTTGTTTGAAAGTTTTGGGGGATGATATTTGTTTATGGCATCCGTTTTCTTTATAAGTGGTTTTGTTCCTTCGCTATTAATGTTAAAACCTAACCACTCATTCTGTTTGCATGCAAACTTACATTTATCAAATAAAATTGCAAGGTTCACTTCGCCTAGCTTTGTGACTGGCTGTGTGACTCCACTGTTTCTTTCGTTACAATTAGTATGCCGTCTAGAAATGCGTATGCATTAGTGCGGCTTGTGAGTGTCGAATCGATTGCTTTCTGAAATTATACTGGCACATCCGTAAGACCTTAAAATCCCGTCTGGAATTGTTATGTTTCGGTGGCGTTACCGCCAATAAGAGTGAAATTACACTGTAATTTGGTTGTTTTATCCAAAGGAATTGCGAGTATGCGTATCGTAGATCGAGTGTAGAAAATAACGTTTGATTTGAATTGTCGGATTTCACCATTTGTGCGATGTTGTCCAGGAGTAGATCTATGTTAGGCATTTGATATTTGTTCGTATATAAAAATTTGTTGATCTTTTCTGAATCTAAAGCCAGTTTTACTGTCTGGTCCTTTTACTGTCATGACAAGAGTGCTGATAAATTGTTTATCCGAACCTCTGTCCAATTTAATAATGTGTTTCTGGTCTATCAGCTTGTTTAAATCCGCTTCGACCCACTCCTGTAGCTGTATTGGTATACGTCGGCCCTTTTGCTGAATTGGGTTGAACTCCTTGATAGATTGAGCTTTCATTACATGGTATTTCGAATTTCCTATTCGCACGCATAGTTGTTGAAAACTGTCCTTGACCCAATGTTTAATCTCTGATTTGACCCCTCTCTTTCTTGTACGTTTATTACCTTGTGTGTTTGCTTTTCTTAGACCAACTTGATACCTATGCGCGGTAATAGGTTTCATCCTATGGTGTTTTTCTTGTGGTCGTCCACTATAATAAATGGAGCTGTCTGAAGTTTCCAGACTCCCGACTCAATTGTTGATACCAGTCTTCCTTTCGGATTTCTTGTTTCGGCGTTGTAACATGCTAGATTCCTAGCTGTATCCTCCGGTGGCATATTTTCGAAAATTGCTGTCCTTTCTTTTTGTTGTATTCGTTGTGCTGTTTTTTCGTTAAGAAAGGACATTGTGCTGCGCGAGTCGGCAATGGGTAAAATCTCCGTTGTATTTGTTTTCAATTTAACAATATGTCCATTTAAGTCGTCTTCCGATAATGTGTCTTCGAAAGATTCTGAGATTGCCATAACCGAAAATTGATCTATCTTGTAATCACACCATCCTTTTTTGTAGTGAGTTCGGCAAATGCCACGGGGTCGTTGTCCGTCTCTGTGCTTTCTGTTTCTATTTCTTCTTGCTGTTCGTCGTGTTCGTTTGCCAGATAATTAACGTTCGTGGAAAGGCAAACTTTCGCGAAGTACCATGGTTCAGCGCATTTTGAGCAGATTTTGTCTTTTGCTGGGCTCGATTGTAGATGATTGGTGCTGTACTGATTTCCGCAGTTGTAGCATTGTTTTTGGTTGTTCGGGTTTGTGTTCCGTTGATGTTGTACCCTTGTGTTTTGTGTTCCACGCTGATACGGTCGGCCGCGGAAGCCACCCCGGCGTCTCTGTGTATTCTGATTGTTTTGTTGATTGTATCTGTGGCGTGAACTTATGTAGTGTATCGGCTCTTGTTTTGTAGTTGTTGTTTGGCCTCCGAACGGGTTTTTTTCATAGTTCGACTGTGTTCTATCACTTTTTCTCGTCGTATCGCGTATTCGTATGCATCCTGTGGGACCCGTGTTTGAGCTAGCAATTCTTGCACAATCTATCATGGTCAATCGTCAAGCGTTTACCAAGGTTAATCATCAATAACATAAATTTTATTAACATAGATAATTTATAAACACAAATGAAGTTCATACGAAGTTTTGTCAACCCATGCCGGATGATAGGGACAATACGGTAAAAAGAATTCCCAATTATGTTGCTTTTCTAAGCAGACGATATGTGATGGATGAAACCCCAGCCAAGCGATTTTGGTTTAAAAACACTCAACGAAATTCGAGAAAAACAGAAAAACACATGTCGAGAAACAAGCCTCAAAGCTTTGGCGTTAAGTAGATTGGATTGATAATACAAGAGATTGTTAAAACTACCTGATTAAGGGTCAGAGGAAACAACCATTTCGGCGCTAGACGGACAATCCATGCAACAAATGAACTCTCAAAAAAAGTGGAGAAGATAACCATTAGTCCAAAATAATCGGTGGACTTTTTGCCGACAAAACAGGAATTTTTGTAGCTCAAATAAAAACCAGAAAAAACTTTACCGATAAAAGCAGGGATTTGTAGTAATGAGCAACTTCAGAGAGGACTAGCGCCTGAACAGACAAATACAGTGAAAAGTCATTCGAATGTGACCTGTATGACCTTACCTCCACCTTCATTGAGGGGGATTACGGGAAGCTACAGGAATTATACTAACAAATTTGATTGCTATCTTTAATGAAAAGAGCAAAGAGTAAGGTACAACAAGCGCGCTAGAATTCATCGCGGTATCTGCCAAACCACTCGGATCCTTCATTATCTCAACACATCAATACTCGTTTGACTTTTTAGTTTGACAGATGTGTCCAATATATGTCCAAGGTTGATTGATTGAAAGAAAAACAAGCCTACGCACGATCAATCCCGAGATGCAAGGGGAAATCTATCAGACCCGACCACAAGGCAATGGTCAGCTGGCAAGTGTACTACGACGCTGGATAAAGCAGTAACGAGAGGAAAAGGACGATATGGAGGAGTATTGATACAGGATTTCGAAGTTTTTCTTTTACGAGAAAAACAGGAGCTGTTAGATCAGTGACGGTCTTGTGGTACGATATTGACAGAAACTTGATTTTTCATCAATGGCACTATCAAACCCAGGGGCGGATCTAAGATTTTCTCGAGCGGGGGGGGGGGGCGGATTTTCAAAAGTTTTCTAAATTTTGGACCACTTTTATTTAGGCCGACCAAATTGATTTTTCGAGCTCTCCTAAGCCAGTGAAAAGACGCTGTTTTGGGCACTTTTTAGAAAATTTTAACAAGAAAAATCGCGTTCGTTTCTTTGGCGCTCGCTCCCCTTCAACGTTAGTATATATTGGCGCCGCAGGCGCCTTTAGAAAAAGTTTAAGTGTCGTTTGGCCAAAAATAGATTTGTTAAAAAGTACCTTTGAGTTGGCAGAGAGTCGAATCAACCAAACCCCCCCCCCCCCCCCCCCCCCCCAAAAAAAAAAATCCACCCCTGATCAGACCTCACTGTTTCTAGATCTTATGACCATATGGGTTTACTGAAGCTTAGCTTTGAAAGGTTACCTAACAAAATTTGCACAATTTTGACTGGCCTCGAACTTGCGAGAGATGGATAAAATTGACATGATGAATGTGCGACCTACGATAAAAACATGAAAACGTATAATACATTCTCTTAAGACCAATGTGTACCCAAACAAATGGCAGATCGAAACTGTTCATTGTTTGACCCCGCCTACTCATTGTTGTTTGAGAGAAAACTGATTGTTACAAAACCCTAACCATCGCAAAAAAAAACGAACTCATTGGGACTGCCGTCAAAAATAAATATTGTTTCATAATTATCAAACAAAAAACTTTTTTGAAGTCGCTTTCAACGAGATGCTGGATAATGACAAGTAATTGGGAGCTAAATCAGCATCTTCTGTGACTACGTCAAGCGTAGTATACCTTCAACTATTGATTAGGTTATTTACATCATAATTAATAGATTGGTCTTCCGGCTAAAAATTTCTTAAAGTTTTTCAGTTCGTAATTTTTTTCTCCCATTTCAACTGAGTTCACTCGCGTCAAGTGCTGTGAGTCAATGCAATGATCAGTTCTTGTATATGTGATCAGTTCCTGTTAAAGGTTGAATTACTTTTACAACTAAAGTTTGATTGTTCGTCCTGTTTTTTTGCGGATGTTGATTTTCTGTTGATCAAGTCTTGCTACTCCTGTTTCATCAAAAGTTCTGCAATTTTTTACGATTGTGTTTGCTTCATTGTAGTATCTGCTTGCTATGAGATGATTGAGAGCGTTTGAGTTGCTCCAAATTTTGTGTCTTGTCAACTTGGCTGCCGTTGCTCCTCTGGTGGTTTTTTCGATGCTATTCGTCGATAGGGATTCTTGAAAACTTTGACTCTCTTGAAAATTCTCTATTCAATTTTATTTTTCTTTTTACGGTCTGTGCTTAAAGATTTTAAAAATATATATCACTACGAACTGTTTGAATCGATGTGGTTTGCAACTTTGCACTTATTTTTTGGAGTGATTTTTGGAATAAAGTTTAATTTGAGTGGTTTAAAATCAATTTATTTTGATACAAAAATTAGAATTTAAAATCAATTTCAAACAATTTTAAATCAATTTATACTCATATTTTGGTATTTGGTTTTGATTCTTAATTCAAGCAGATTTCAATAACACTTTTTGCATTTCACCTTAAGTTTTTTTTTCATTTGTTTGTCAGTTGCTCAAAAAAACTGCCCACTAAAAATATATGAAATGCATTTGTATTCAACTTAAATCTGAAAAATGTGAAAAACAACTGCTGTATTGTTTTTTGGCTTTTAGAAACATTTGGATGTTCCAGACAACTTTGAGCGGTTTCTTACATCGTTAAATCTGTTGTTGAAAATGGCACTGGGAAGTTGATTTTCAAAATTTGGTTGCAAGTTTTGACATTTTTCGCGACTTGATGATGCCAAATTCTACCAAAAGGGTGACCTACTCGCTGCTCATTGATTCAAAGTCCACAACTTCCCCGGAGTCGAAAAGATGATATTTGCAGATTCTCTGGTGAACAGAAGGTCTTCTCATCATTTTCAAAAATTTTACCGATGTTCAAAACCAAATTCGTGAATGAATTAGGCAAAATTAAGAACAAATTTACGTTAGAAACGACAATAGGGTGATATAAATGAGAACAATTTTATATTGGAACGAAAAAATTGGTGACCTGTTCTAAGTGCCTTGAAATTTAAGGACCTTATTTTTCACACACGCAAACACTTTTCGTTTTTGATTCGCTGAATCAAAATATCCTTCAATCATCAGAAAGTTTATGGAATATTTCTGCATAACTTACTGAACTTCAAGACTGCCCGAACATCCTTCTACTGCAATTATTGCCTTTGTCCGAAGTGTGGGAAAAGACAAAGCTCTTAGATAACCTTGAGGTGACTTCGCAAAGTGATCATATATTTCCTCCTGCACCGCGTCCTGATATGGTCGGCAGTAAATGTTTCTAGTCGTTCAATGGTTTGTCGGCGGTAGCACGAGAACTCATTAAGCTAGCAAATTACATATATAGTCATTTTTCTTCTGCCATCTTCGTTATTTCTGTGGAAAACCAGAAACAATATCTGCTGAACAAGCAGTCACAGCGATTTGGCATAGAGCTGAGATTACCTCAACTGTGGCGCAAACTAAAGCATCTTCATCAAAAAAAAATGGGCCGATGCGATCACAAAATTGGGGAAGAAAGCAAAACCTTTTTAACTGAAGATGCAAAATCAGACAGAAAAAGATTCCCTCATGGTGTAAAGGCTGTTGAGGGTTTTGAGTTAAGTGAAATGATTGATATTCTCACTGACGTAAAAGTTAATGCGGGAAACTACAAAAAAAAACAAGAATTTTTTCAGCATGAAGTTGTTGACTCTATGTTTCGAGAGAGCTGCAGGAAGCTAACGGAACACACCATCAATCATTTTTTTACTCTGCTCATGGCAGCGGATCAAAAAACTGAAAAAGAGCTTCGCGGTAAACAGCTTCGCCGTGAAAAGCTTCTCCGTAAAAGAGCTTCGCCATTCAGCCTCCATCGACATCTGCTTGAGAAAGATCAAAACTAAAAGGAAAAACGACGTTTTCATGATGCCTTAATGATACAAATCAGAACGTGAATGAGCGTAAAAACAAACGTTTAAACAACCACCAGAGAAAGAACTGTAAACTAAAAAGGAATTCGAAAAGAACATCAGATGAATATCAACAGATTAGAAAAACTGAGCTACTGTAACTCGTCTCCGCCACAGGCAATGTCGGAAAGTCTGACAGGAGGGGAAATCTTTTTTACTATAAGCGAATAATTTCACTTTAAAATTATTCACTGCTCTGAAGGGAGGTTCACTTGTTGATTACCACGACTTGTACTGGAGTTGATGATTCATTGTTTGCGTCTGACTATGAAGTCTTCTGTGGAATTTGCTACATACGCATGAAATGATGGATTGCACTTGTTACTTCGCGACAAGCAAATTTTTTAGAGACGCTATTTTGAAATTTTGTGAATCAGACCTACAATCCTAAAGAGCCTTTACTGTAAATCAATAGAAGATGTGTGTTGTTACATATTTTGAAAAAAAAAGTTTGTCAAAACAAAATTACTCAAAACAAAATACTTGTAGATATCTTTGACAATTCATTATATACAAAAACGTACCGAGACATAAACAGAAAAACTAAAAAGTGTTTAAAATTTTTTATATCATCAATTCGTGCAAACCCATGCATGCATCGTTGGCAAAAATGTGAAAACTTACATACTTTTTTTCTGATGGAGAGTTGTGATTGAAAACAACTGGGTCACTAACTGAAAAAATCAGTATAATTAACCGAAGGAGACACTATCTCTGCACATGTTTCAATTCGTTGAAAATTTTTTCAAAAAACTTGTCATCACTGCAGGCTATGGGGGTAAGTTTTGTATGAGAGGAAATAATTGTTACCAGAAGCGAATACAGTCACTGTGAAAATATTCTCACATTTTCATCGACTACCCTTATGATTCCTCTCCTAATGTAAAAGAACTTACTTCAAGGAGCAAAGAGAAGGTCATCATCATGCTAAATGTGGGAATTATCACGCTGCTTGAAGTGACAAAGCTTCTGCCGACTTTGCAAACTAATGAATTTTATGTTTTGGCCATTAATTTCTAAACTGAACCAAATGTTCGGAAGGATGAAAGCTCACCTCGCAAACGTTCTTCAGCTCAGCCAGAGTAACTGGATGACACCAATGGTTGGACTCAACAACCTCCACCAAAAATTCTCTATTGAATAATTTTCATTATAGCTTTTAAAAGCTGGTCATTAAATCAACATTCGATAAGAAAACCAGTTAGTGTGATATACTCTACTGCGTCAAAATATAATTCTGAACACAATGAAGGGCGTTATTATTAATGATGTTCAATTGGCTACAAAATGCTTTTAATTAAAGATTTGCTATAGGTTGAAGTTTGTTTTGAAAACTAAATATGAGCCGATCAGAGAATTGGTCGACCTAAAATCAAAATCACACTGTGTTTTCTACAAGGGAGAGTAAGTAATGTTATTGAAACCCCCACAACCCTTCATCTTCCGCACCCTACCCCCATCAATTACAGAAAAAACAATCGATTCAGGCCATATAATTGTTCTTTCTATGATATTATTATAAAATTCGAACCTTTTGGAGAGTAGTAAATTTGCTATTTTAAAACTAAAAATCAACTTTTGTTCTGTTTAGATTAAATTTTGAAACAATTTTCAGAAATGGAGGTCTGTGGGATAACTCAAAGGTACGCTGTAGGAAAGATCAAATGATTATGTATCATGTCACCTGTAGCTGAGCTCACTGCAATAATGAAAATATGGTATTTCAGGTTGATCCATTTGATGTCATTTGGACAATCAGACGAAATAGAATTTAATGCAATTCCTCGGCTGTGAAGTGCGCTTATTTGGTGAACAAAGGCAAGGTTTTCAGTAAGAGACGGAAACATAACAGATGAAAAGTGCGTTGTTGTAGCCTCTTACCGAAAACCTTGCTTTTGTTCACTAGTTAAGCGTACTTTACAGCCGAGGAGCCGCATTCAATTCTATTTCGTCTGATTGTCCAAATTACATGAAATTGACCAAACGATTGACCTCCGGATTGACCTCCATACACCGAAAACGCTTATAATACAATTACATACATCAAGTGTTCGGAAAAATGCTTGTCATACAGTTTTCATACAATTTCAAAAAAAGACATCCACTATTTTTTAGGTTCATCTGATGGCAATATGTAAATGAGAGATAATCATGATCTGTTCTGATCTAGGACAACTAAATAAAAAACTGTAGGGAATATAACATAGCACTCGAGTAGAGACAGATGCGTGGAAGGAGTGAAGATTGATGGTAGAGTGGAGTGTGTGCTAGATTAACCAATGGAATGAGATTGAAATCCAGTGACGGTATAGGTTTAGTCTCATAGGTAGATGCAAATATATTAGATGAAGCCACTTGTACGAACACGGCGACTCAGAATACAATTATCAGCGCAATATCCATCTACTTTCCCCACTCTAACAGACATCCTTTTGAGTCCATTTCTGTCCAGACGAGCGATGTCTTCATCCCTCACCTTCTGTGACGTCATACCCCCAAATCCCAACATCTCCCTCCATGCACTCTCCATGTCAAACAACACACTCTAACTCACACTCTCTGCCTTCGCCCTCTCCTCATCAGTTGCGTCTATGTGACTGTTGTAGTATGACGTGCGGAGAGTGTAGAAGTGCATGCTGTAGGGGTAGTCTGTCTTGCTCATCCACTCCGCTGTCTCACCAACTCCATCTTTACACTTGACACAAAAGTCAAAGGTAACCAAACTGCTATTTGTAAAAACAGCGATGAACCAAATTCTCCCTGAATTTGCATTCTCTACGACTTCTCTGATCTCCTGTGCTGTTTCCTCTGTGCCCTTCCCTTTTGATCCTCTCAACCTTTGTAATTTTTGTACAAATTTGGGTTACTCATTGAGAAAAAACTGAGGAGTTGAATCATGGAGTTTGATGTAGAAATTTCACTAAATGTTGCTCTGTGTGCTCAATTGATTTGAGATTCCTACTTAAATTCTCCCTGAAATGAACACAAAAACAAATTAGTTACACAAATAAAAAGTTGAAAAGGGATAGTTTTGATTAATTTTACTTCACTCTCCCAAAAATTACAATTAATTTCACTATTTTCCGGAAGTTTCAATAAGAAGTCATCTATTATTAACTTTTTTTTCAAATTTTTGTATCATTGTCTAAGTATATTTTAAAACTAGATCAGATGCGACAAAAAATTTAACCAAAACCTAAGAATTCTGCAATTTTTTTCCAAATACTTTATTTTTTTGCAATTTTTTTTGCCAAAAATTTGATTTTTTTGAAGTTTCAGTAGGTTCTAGTATAGCTTTAGAAAGTTTTCTCATATTTTCAAACATATAAAACAGTAATCGAAACATCTAAATTGTAGGAGTAAGCTAAGAAACGCAAGTATCGGCAAAATCGAGCCCCAAAAATTTCGGGCGCCGAAAACTTTTCTGAAACTTACCATCTCAAACCTTGCCATCTTAATACATAGGAAACTTAATCCCTATCTTAATACATAGGGAAATCTATTCCCTATCTTAATTAGTAGGTTGCTCACCGGATACTCTATAGCCTATGTTAATACATGGGGGTCAGCAATCAACCCCCCCTCCTGATCGCCTCACTCATATACTACTCCAATGGATATAAAACGATCTGAATTGCCTTAGAGGTGTCTTTCACGAATCATATAACCAATGTAAGAAAATTTTAATTTTTGGCAACATTTTTCAACGATGATTATCAGACATTGATCAAAGAATACATAAACACGACATACAAAAGAAACAAGAGTTTTCAGCAATTTTGAGGGAAAAAATTATTAAGCGAGAAGGGAAAAAATCCAGTATTAGTGTATCCAAGACTACGTTACGCACCCAAAAAAGTTCTGAGCGCAAAAGTTTTTTTGAAAAATGTTGATTTTCGTACAAAATTCAATTTGCGGTTAAAAAAATACAAAGAAAATTGGGGCAATTTCAAAATTACTTGGAAAAAGTTTTTGTGTCGCCATCAAAAAAATGCTAGGCACAGATATTCTATATTTGGAAATTGTATGATAAACTTTTTTTTTCAAAATGCAAAAACCCGGATTTTTATGACCACGTTGTTCTTTTAGAAGCAAACAGCCATAGAAGTTAGTTTATATCTTTTTTCAACCACTTTTCGAAATTGTGTGAAAATGTATGACAAGTATTTTTCCACACACTTGATGTATGGAATTGTATGATAAACTGTTTTGGTTTATGGAGGTCAACACGGGTCACTGCAATAACGAAAATATGTTATTTCAGTTTGATCAATTTGTTGTCATTTGGACAATCAGACGAAATACTGAAGAATTGAATGCCTAATTGGTGAACAAAGGTAAGATTTTCGGCAAGAGACGGAAACATAACAGATGAAAAGTGCGTTTCGTTTAATGTCTAGGTTCAGCTGATGGCGATACGTAAGTGAGAAATAATCATGTTCTGTTCTGATCTAGTACAATAAAATAAAAAACAATAAGGAAAATCATAAATTGTTACTTTGTTGCAGCTAATTCTACTTTATACAGTTAAAAAAATGAAAGGATAAAAGTGAAATAATCTAAAGTTAAATTAATAAAAATTGACAAAGCATTCTCTCCGCCGTAGAGAATGAAAGTGTGAGGGTCAGACAAAAAAGACCAATTAGATTAATTAGATAAGTCATTAGCTAAACTAGAGTAGATATAAAGTGGAATCACATCAGAAAATTACATAGCACTCGAGTATAGGCAGATGCGTGGGATGAGTGAAGATTGATGGTAGAATGGAGTGTGTACTAGAGTGTCACTTGGAATGAAGTTGAAGTCCAGTGGTGGTATAGATTTAGTTTCCTAGGTAGATGCAAATACTGTAGATGTAGCCACGTGTATGAACATGGCGACTCAGATTACAACTATCAGCCGAAATTACATCTCCTCTCCCCACACTAACATACATCCACTTGAGTCTATTTCTGTCCAGACGGGCGATGACCTCATCCCTCATCTTTTGTGACGTCATACTCCCAAATCCCAGAACCTCTCTCCATGTACTCTCCATATCAAACAACACACTCTTACTCACACTCTCTGCCTTCGCCCTCTCCTCATCAGTTGCATCTTTGCGACTGTTGTAGTCAGTGTTACGGAGAGTGTAGATGTGCATGTTGTAGGGGTACTCTGTCTTGTTCATTGTCCACTCTGCTGTCTCACCAACTCCATCTTTACACTTGACACTAAATTCATTGGTAAAAAAGAAACTGCTATTTGCAGAAACAGTGATGAACCAAAAGCTCTCAGGGACTATTTTCGATAAGACATCTCTGATCTCCACTGCTGTATCCCCTATGCTCTTCCCTTTTGATCCTCTCAGCATTGTCTCCGCAGTCTTCTTCCACTGAGCTGAAACAGCACCAATTTTCCACATAAACCTCCACTCATTACAATCCAGTTTCATTCGTTACTTATATTGGAAATTGACTTTTCTCATTTGATCATTTGGCATCCTAATCAATCTGGTTGTTTTTTATTCATTTGAAAGCTGTTTTCTTCAAAGAAAAAGTTTCTTGATATAGCCTTATCCTCATGACAATAATTGAAATAAATGGTTGAAAAATGGAACTGATAAATGAAGAAAATAGGATTCGCGAATAATATCCTCCGGATGAATCTGTGCCGATGACAGAATTGACTTAATTAGTTTCATGCCACATTATGAGCTCAAGTTGTCTGTAATCTAATTGAGAAGAACGACTTGACAATTAAAATAAAACTAAAGACTCATCTGTTCATACCTTGGTTAGCCATTTCCTGTCTTTGTCTCTGATCTGCAGTGCGTTTGCAGCTGCCACACTCTGCTGCTGTCTCAAATTCTCCTCCGCCTCGGCCAATCTCAACTCCAACTTCCTTCTCTCCTCCGCCTTCTGTCTCTCAAACCTCTCCTGCTTCTTAATCCCCAAACTGAGATATGGGGTGCAAAATCTTGGTAAGCAAAGAATATGATTGTTATTTTACGGCAACAGAGTTCGCCTTTTGCGAGAAGAGTGCTTTTAATGAAGTATTCAGCCAGAAAAGAAAAATATGCGTTCTACTTACAACTCTTTGCATATGCAGTCGCAAATTTGAAAACATGTTCATACAAAATTGCTAAAGAAAAATCAAACTATTTTAAACTTGTGAACATTTAAAATGGTTAAAAATAGTCATCGTGTTAAAAAAGATGACAAGGCATTAAGGCGACTTGTCATTAAATTGATATGATTTCAAGATGGAAAATAGAAATAGTACATGCAAAATTAACAGTTCGAAATTAAGCGACTGATGTTTCTCAGCAGAAAAACAATTGGGGAAATTGTGTGTAGCGTTTGGAAGTTCCAACGAAAGCGGTTCTAATACCAACAGTTTTCGTCTTATTTGCCGGCCAGCATAAATCATTACGAATTTCAACTTTTTGAAATATGCTTTTCACGAAAAGTTTTGCTCAGTGTTTAGCTTAGGATAAAACGGCTGTACACAGCCGTTATCAGCAAAAAAAAACACTATTATAAAAAGTAATACGATTGCGAGTAGTCAACAAAAAATTCATCAATGGGTCAAGTTTCGAATAAAAACCACAACATGGAGCTTCAAAGCTCCATTTTTGCGAGGCCAAACTTTGCACTGGATGAGCTCACAATTTTGTGTCTGTATGTTCCTGGATTCCAGAGACAAGCCTTTAAACGTTTTAAAATTTTGCAGGAACGATTACAGGAAATTAAAGAACAAAGGAAGAACAAAGGGAGCGTCCTTGTTGCAGATCCGGTTACAATGCACAAAATGCACAAGTTGGCCTCGTAATGATAACTGCGGATTATAGATTTCAAAAGTCCGTCCTAGTTTGAACAAGAAAAATTGTTAGCTAGTTTTCGATCCTATTAACAAAAGTTTTTTTTATAGCGTATCGCCTATCTTCCTTGCTATTTAACTAAATTATCAGCAAGGTGTTGAAAACAAATTATTGACACAGGCAAACTTCACTAGTGGAAGGAAGACTTATCAAAACGACCAAGTTGAGAAAAAAATTTATTCATACGGTTTTCAATTACAGAAAAAGCGCTTGTCATACGTCATACATTTCATTTTAATCCATAAAACAAAATACTTGCGGAAAAAAATAGCACGACTATTACTTTTTTTCCATTACTTAAGTAGTATGACAAGAATTTTCCCAAAATATTGAAAAGTTTTTTCTTGCGTTTGCTATAAATTTGAGATTTTTCGTGATAAAAAACCAGTAGTTTTCCCAAACTACTGTTAGGAAAACCAATACGCTAAATGGCTTCAAAATTGCAGATTAAACTATGTATTGGAATACATCAAAAAAATCATGAACATTAATTGTATGAGTTCCACGCTAAATTTAACAGAAAATCAACAAACTGATTCTTACACCATAGAAAATCTTCATTATTCCGTGTGAAAAACTGTGCCTTCACTACCTTGTAGTCAAAAACTAACAAAAAATGCCTGCAAAAACTTTTTTGTAAGCTGGTGATTTGATTATAAAATTAGTTGCGCGACTAAAATAGTAAATGAAAACAGTATCCCTCGAGTTTGGAGTAATTATTAGGAAAACACTAACAAGTAAGTCAAATTTAGGGAGTTTGGATTTTTGTTTGTAGAAATAATTGTGATACAACTTTGATAAAAAAAAGGTTGTGATACGCGCTTTTGTCGTGATTTCCATCAACGAAATTTCATGAAAGGCTTTTTTGCATAGAAATCAAACCGCACCTTCTTACAAAGGAACACATGCAGACACACACACACACACACATACACACACTACAGTATAAATATTAATTTTTATAAAACTATATATTCATATAAATATATATATATATATATATATATATATATATATATATATATATATATATATGTACAGTATATATATATTTATATATATATATATATATATATATATATATAAGAATAAATTTAAAACCCGAATATTTATTTTAAAAATGCGACAGAGACAAATTTGACCGAGAAAAACGCGTCTAAGAAGTAAAATGGCTCTCAAAACTTATTGCGAGATGATCATTTTGGTCTTTCTTAATCTGCGTAATTGTTAATTGTTGAAAAACAATACGAGGTCGAGAAAAACGTTCAAATTTGAAATCAATTTCATTCTTAAAAATAAATTTCTCAAGTTTTGGTTAGGAAGTCTAAATATGTCTGCAGGACTAAATATGTCTGCTCTGCATTCATCAAATCTGATCAGTAGTTACAATAGTTCTGACTCGTCTAGAAAATAAAATCAAGACAGCTAAAATAAAATTAACTGTACGACAAATAGACTGTGCCCCTGATAATCAATCTGTATGCATGTCAGTTTTCCTGCTGACCTAGTTTTGTTGATATGAAAAAAAATCTTGATTTTCAAATGCAACGAAAATGTTTACCCCAGGCAATGTGATACTCAAAATTGTACCGTTTTAGTCTTTGCAATGCGAGGATTATTTCATTAAACTTGCCTTAGTTCTATCAGGATTGACTTCTTAGCCACGGAGTAAGTACTTCGCCTTGAATAACAGTGTTTTAATTAGATTAACTGAACAAAACGAATAAATAATTTTTTATCATTTTTTTTGTCTACATTCAACCCATTGGAAGAAAAAAGCGTGCAAAACATTAAATTTTATTCGTTCTGTCTGGTTAAATTGTGCTATAGTGAAAATCTTTACTGTTCACGTGATGTATTTGCAAGTGTTTTCAATTTTTAAAAACTGTCTTTCATGGTTCAAACAAAAATTTCTTTTTCCAAAAAGCATCGCCTAGCCTAAACGTCCCTATTAACTGAATTTAAGACTAATTACCACGGAAAACTGTCGTGGTTTTATAAATATTAATAAAAAATAATAATTAGAATATTTCACCTGTTAAATTTCACCTGTATTTCAAGGATCGATGTAGTAAGCAATCGGTTTCAGGAATTCAAGTTTTCAAAGGATCGGAATTAAGCAACGAGAATCGTAAATCTACTTTTATTCACGGTAAAATTAGCAAAAAATCTAGATGAAAAACGTTGAGTTGACCTATGAAACATATAAATTGTTTTTTGATAATTATTGTATTCGCAACGATATAAGTGTAAGTCAGCAAACGCTAAATAATCCAAACTTTTGATCAGTTGAACAAAAGCAAGTATGTGTTCAGAATAGACGACAATTTATTGGTGTTTTTGCTTGTGATTATTTTTTGTACGTAGCATAATTTTAAGCATTTTGATTTTTGAACATGTTTAGCAAAAAAGACATATAAATTTATACGCTGCGAGCTTGAAGGTTTTGTAGTCAGCTGAATATTCGAAAAAAAAAACACCCAAAGACTTCCAAAACAATTGATTTATTTAAAAAAAATGCCAAATGATTTCAAAGATGATCATCGACAGATTAGTTGAATCAATGTTGATAAGTAACTTTTGGTTATAGTACTAATCATACTTTCTATATTCGAAAATCTTTATATAAACTCATATGAATCTAAATCTACTGAAATTATCTGAAACCTCTGTGATAAATAACTTACTAAATTTGAAAAATGCAGGACTATTATTTTTTCCGCAAACAAAAGTTACAACTTTTTGTTTAAGAACAAAATAAAAAAGTGATTAGCAAAAGATTTTCCAAAGGAAAAAACTGTGGGTTGAGATGTAGGGTTGAAGGTTTTGTAGTCAGCTGAATATTCGAAAAAAACACCCAAAGACTTCCAAAACAATTGATTTATTTAAAAAAAATGCCAAATGATTTCAAAGATGATCATCGACAGATTAGTTGAATCAATGTTGATAAGTAACTTTTGGTTATAGTACTAATCATACTTTCTATTTTCGAAAATCTTTATATAAACTCATATGAATCTAAATCTACTGAAATTATCTGAAACCTCTGTGATAAATAACTTACTAAATTTGAAAAATGCAGGACTATTATTTTTTCCGCAAACAAAAGTTACAACTTTTTGTTTAAGAACAAAATAAAAAAGTGATTAGCAAAAGATTTTCCAAAGGAAAAAACTGTGGGTTGAGATGTAGGAAATCTCAGCAATTTTGGCTAATTTGTATGAGATAGTATTTCATAATTTACTCTCATTATAAATAAAAGTTGTTACGTTTATACAGAGGAGAACTTTACTCTTTTACTCTGAAAAAAATCTTTGAAAGAAAAGCTTTGAAAGTTTCATGTTTGGTTTTGCTCAAAAATGACATGCATTACTCTTTCAATTAAATGAAAAATTCATCACTGACTTCTTTATAGGCAGAAAAGTACAAATTTTTGCGTGTACACATTTTTTTCGAAAAAGTGTATTTGAACATGTGTATTTCGCGACTAAAAGGAAACTTCACCAGCAAAAAAAACGATACTAGAAATATTATATGGCAACAAATAAGTTTCGAGAAACTGAGCAGTCTAAAAGTAAGAATATGTGAGATGTACACGCAGACGTTTAACCTTTTAAAGTAGTCCCACGCTTTCGCTTACGATGTTCGACGATACTTCACTTTTATTTCATGAACAGATTGATCTCGAAGTCTGTTTGTGTACTGCGGAACACGACTTGCCAGTTATTTTTTCACCGCTCTGCTTGAAAGTATTCGCACTTCGTTTTTGGCTATACTACTTGTGTTTTTTTTTGATCCGTTAGCAGATGTTTGAAACATGTGTCATCGTCAGATGGGTTTGATCATTTTAGAATCCTGACACCCGGTCAAATGTAACACTTTCATTTCACGACGATTTCTTTTCTTTTGTGCTCTCAAGTGTGTCTCTGAAATGGTCTAGATGATCGCACAGGCGTGAACTACTGCCCGACTTGAGTTTTGCGGAAGCAATGGATGGGGGGTTTGAGCTAAAGATTGATACCCCCTGTTGCTCACATCCCCCTCCCCCTTCCACTCCATCTCACCCTCTTCGTCCTCGTCGGAGCAGAAGTGCATGTGTTTGGGAGTGGCGGTGGGGCCCTGCTGGATGCCCCCTTCCTATTGCTCCTGCTCAAACTGCTTCCACTGCTCCTCGGCCTCCTTGTACCCCAGGTGTGAGAACTGTTTGACGGGCAGTGGGGGACTTATGCACTTGGCTGCTTGGATGAGGTGGAGGTGATGGTTGTCTCCTGGAGCATGCACATGTGGCCACAATGTCCCCTACTGGCTGCTGATGTAGCCTGCGTCTTCGAGAACTTGCCCCACGATAAAATAAATTACAGTGTTCAGCTTCAAACATTTACTGTGAAGTAAGTTCGAAAGTTTTAGACAGTTTTCCAACTGTTGTGTCCAGCAGTTGTGTTTATGTTGGATAATCAGTAATAGAAAAGTATCCAGTCCATGTACGGACCCGGAGTGTTGTTTGGATACTGATGGTGGTGTTGATTAGGACGAAGATGAGGATGAGGGTGTCCGGATGTGGCCACGACTGTTCAGATGCGACACTTCCTTTCGCCACCAGCCCCAGTCCCCGCTGATCGGCTACTGCTGCTGTTGTTGTTGTTTTTCAGGGAATCAGAATGGGGGTAAAAGTTCTGACTATGACTCTGACTGATGGCTGCATCATGTTGATTGGGAATGTTGTTGCTGGTTGTGGCTGAAAAAAATTCTACAAAATCATCTGATTAGCCTTAAAGCATCTATGTACAGTTTTGCTTTTCATCGAATATAAACCAAAGAACACCTATCTGATGCAACAAAAAAAAGTTCAGTTGCAATTGAAAAAGAAACAATTACGCGGACGAAAGTTCTGTGACAAATGTTTTGACTTTCATTTGTATTTAGAAGTTGAGAAGGGCAAAAATATTTTTTCGGCCTTTTACAAAAAAAACAAGCCTTAATGTTGAAACGCAATCCTCCTCTTCCTCCTCCTGCCCCTCCCCTCGCGCCTACTTTGCACCTGGTGCTCCAGTCAGAATTGCTACAGCTTCTACTCAATCTGCAAGAAAGTGTCTCCCCGCCATCCCCACTTCCACGCCGCCTCCCCCCCCCCCCCAACAATACCCGGATGTGTGTTTGTTAGGGTTCTCTGTTTCGGCAGCTACTGTTGTTGAAACTGTAAACCTAATTTGAGTGATAATTATCTATTTATGTCGGCTATATGAACGCAAGACTTTTTTCTTTTTCGCCATCATAAAAAGCATCAAAGTTATGGTTTTGAAGAATATGGACAATACTTCTAATAAAAATCATAAAAATAATAATCATAAATTGTTCGCAATACAGATTGCATTCACTGTAAAACTCATTACATGAACAACCACCCGTGTTGACCAAAACCGTTTTTCCTACTGTTTCCATTATGAAAAAATTGCTTTTAATAAAATTTTGTACAATTCCATAGATACATATATTGTTAAGAAAACTCAGGAAAAGCATTTTTTTTAAAATTTTCAATTCTAAAAATTTTTGGGAGAAGCTCGAAGCTCGTGATAGGATATCGAATGGTGGAGCCAGCAGGATTCTCAGCTCAGGACAATCGTACTGATATGGGAATACCAGTATTTTGGGCGACAGCAAATCTTGACCCACCGTGGCAATTCAAAAAATGGTTCGAATAATTTCTAAGGGCGGTAACTGTAAAAGAAAATGTAAACCCACAAATTATGCTGGAGTTTTTAAAAGACATTTTAGAAGAACCACCACCACAACCAAAGACGCCACGAGATGGAGAATATGAAGTTGCGACGATAGCCAGAAACCTCAGAGACAAACTAGCAAGAGATCGAGCTATGCTAGAGAATGAGGGACCCAAGGGTTTATTATAAGGAAGTACAGAAGAAGCTTGTATCAATAATATTCCTATCTCTGGGAACAGGAGGAAAGAAGAGCTTCCTGCAGAAAAACCACTTGCTGAAACTTCCAAAATGTCATTTAAGGAAATTACCAAATTAGCATTGGTCTCATACCAAAAAGTTAATTGCGTGACATATGAAAGATACAAGTTGTTCAAACGAATGCAAGAACCAAGGGAACCGTTTGAGTCATTCCACGCGGAGCTAATTGCCCAAGCAGCTAGGTCAGAACTAGACACACTTGAAAGTGAGATAGTTCGAGATGTGTTCAATTCAAAAATGAAAAACCTGACGCTGCAAGATACACTCACATCAAAATATACTCATCTAGAACCAGAGGAGTTATTAAAGAGAGCCATAAACTTTGAGCATAGTAAATTGACTACAATGGCATTTCAGAAGACGATTGAAGCAGCAACCGTTCGAGCGAGCACTAGTTACCTTTCAGGGGTGAAGATAAAACAAGAACCAGTGATGGCTGTCAGGAAACTAAACTTGGCTACCCAATTAGTAGATTACAATAAACAACCGATCTGAGTGTTAGGGTGTTGAACACAAATCTCCGCTCGCCAGGCTGGGAGATAAAAGGAGCCACGTTTCTGGTGATGGCATGGAAAGCCAGTTGCATAATGGGGTTCGACCTAAAAGGACAAAGGGGGATCACAACCGCAGAGAAACCAGCTCCAAAAGAAATGTCAAGATTTGACGTGCTCATGTGCGTGCAGTCGGAAGGTTGGAAAAACAAAATCTTTTGATCGATTTAAAGATTTGTTTGGTAGACAGGTAATCTCAAAAAATCACATCGTAAGTTCAAATTTAAGTACCTTTTTTGTTCGGTTCAAGAAGATGGAAGATGGGAGAAGAATCCCATTTCATATACAAAATAAGATTAAAAATCAATCAAAAAAATGTTTATTTTTAACAATAAAAAGTTGGACTAGTGTACAAGCGATTGTTTCATAGCTCCAATTGTAGTAACAGTAGAAAAAGATAATTCGATAAAATTAGCGCTCGATGCAAAGCCAATCAACAGGCAACTGATCAAAAATAAATACCAAATACCCAATGTAGACCAACTCATCGATGAAGGAAGCCAAGTCGTTACAGAAAACAAAAAGGGTAAATTTTACTTCACAGTAATGCGTAGATTTGAAAAATGCGTATAGCCAGTTAAGATTGGCTGCAGACACAGCGAAACAATGTAATTTCAATATCTCGGGGAAAGGCTACCGAGACATACATGTTCCTCACATGATTTTATGGTTTGTCGGACATGCCAGCCGAATTTCAAAAAGCTATGGATAGAACTATTAACCACGTATAGAATACTTTGTGCTTCTTGGAAGATATTCTTAGTTTGTCAAAGGGTAATGAAACACAACACGAAAAGTTAGTAGAAACAGTACTAAAAAATGTAGAGGACAAAAATGTGGCATGGAAAATTTCGAAAGGCGAATTCTTCAAGCACCAAGTTGACTGGTTAGGACACCAACTCTCGGAGTCGGGGGTCAGACCAAAGTTAACAAAAACAGAACGATACAGAACGTCAAACCACCGAAATCGCTAAAACAATTGAGATCATTTCTGGGTAGTATAAATCACCTAGAAAATTTGATCCCGGACGTAAAGTTTAACCGAAAAATTACGTCCACTTCGTAAAGATGAGAACCAAAGGAAAAAGCTAAAGAACATGAAACTTCCGGTGAAAAAATTTGAGTGAGGGATGAGGCTAACATTTCCAAAGTAAACTAATCGAGACAAGTAAGCAAGTAAACTATTCTGACACTAATCGAGAAACAAAGGTTAAGTGTGACGCAAGCCACAACAGCTTGGGGTTAATTTAAAACAACAAACAGACAAAGTGTTGTGAGTTCCGATCTCGTTCGCATCCAGTTACCTAAATATACAAAAAAAAATTTTCAACAAGTGAACTAGAGTTTCTTACAGTTGTTTGAGCAGTTGATAGATACAAACATTACCTTTCCGGTAAAACATTTACCACTGCAACAGATCACAAAGCTTTAACCTCAGCCCTAGATGGGAACAAATCAAATAAAACCTATCAATCACGGTTGATCCGTGGGGTCGATCGAGCATTGTCTCGTCAATTTAAAACAATTCACATTCCAGGGAAGGACATGGGGATAGTCGATTATTTATTACAAGATCCATACAATGACCCTTGGCCCGAATCCAAACTAGACAATAAAATTGTTGTAGCAATAATTAACTCCTTTCACAAAGCCCTAGACTGCATGGACAGTAGGCTAGAAATCACTGGGTGGCTTAACCGGAACGAAAATCTTCTAGATAAATTTAGAAGGAATGTTGCGAAACAGTCATGGCTTAGTGGTTGATATGGCAACGAAAACGTTCAAAAACGAGCAAAGCTCGACCGAAGCCAAAAAAAGTCAACTTTCGCGACCGTCGAAACCGCTAAACAACAGCTCAAAAAGAAAACAGATAATTTTTTCTTTATTTCAACACAGCAAACAGTCGTGTCAAGATACTGCAAAAATAGTCCAAAATTCAGTGAAACAATTTCAGAAAAAAAAACTGACCACAGAAGGAGATGACAGAAAAACTCAACCGATCGTACCACTGGTGGCCGGATACACCACAGTAATGGAGGAACGAAGACAGTGAAGAGAGCATTCTAGTTCCGAAGTGGAATCGATCGCTGTCTATCACAAACGAAATGTGAAATCACAGAAAAGCTGCAACGAAATAGAAAAAAAATTCGCGGGGCCGGAAAAAAACAGCTCGGATAGCGAAACAAGGATTCAATCGAGAGGCAAATGGCAGCTGTCACCGGACCAACTGAAGGAGGCGGACATCAAGTTACTATCATTCTGGCAATTGAAGTGGATCCAAGGAGCACAGAGGAAATGGAGGACGACCAAGAGTTGTGTGCGATAGTAAAGGTCAATAGACAGAAAAAAGAACAGAAGCTGCAAAGGCAGCAACGGAAAATACATTAGACAACTTTTCCAAATTGTTCGACAAAATTCTCCTCGTAGAACTGACCTCGGAGGACACCTGGATGGATCGGCTCAGACAAGTAATAGAACGTGGATACAAACAAGGATGGGACTCTATACTAATCCGCTGTGGTCAAAGATGGTTGTGAAAGAGGACTGCATAATGTTGAATAACAGCTTTGCAGTACCACTTCAACTGAGACAGGTAGTGCTCAAGCAAATCCATCGGGGTAATCTAGGTCAAGAAGACATGCTGGGGGTCTCACAATACCTGTGGTGGCAGCATATGCACAAGGGCATTGTGAATCTCGCGGAAGAGTGTCGTAGTAGAAACCAGATATGGTAAGAACATAAAATATCTCATTCCGAAAAACGCATCAAAACCGCTTCCACTGATTACGCAGCCGGGCCAAGAAGTGTATTTCGATTATGCGGGACCGTTAGAAAGACACAGGTGAAAAATTCTGCCTTCTAGTAGCTATAGATTGATTCTCGAAATTTCATTCGCTAAAAATAACTAAATCAACAAGTGGAAAGTGTACAGTAAAATTTTTGCGCTCAAACATAGACACACAGTGCACCCGGAATCGATACGAACTGACCAATTTTTGGGGTTTAGAGGGAAAACACTCGGAAGTTTTTGTGTTCAGCACAATTTTGAACAGAAATGATGCCCTGTGGGTGAACATCGCAGTTGCGGACTAGTAGAACGAGCTATTCAAACCTCGCCATCAGGAGGGCAAAATCAAACACACCGGGCCCTAGTTCGATACCTGGACCAAAAACCAGGAAGAAGTCGCATTAAGGAAATCGGAGAAAAAATTGAAAAACAAGAAACAAGACGACCAGTTACAAAACATTGACCAAACAAGCTGCTTCTGCAACTAGATCGGACAGACACGCACAATCAAGTTTCACGCCTAAAAACAAACAAAAATGAAGAAAGATAGATTCGGGTACCAGACCAGAGGATATTCTGGACCCATTTCAGAATCGAAACCTGGCACCATCAAAGTGGGAGAAGTTGGCGGATCAACTTCTCAAGAGGGGAGTACAGAAGGTAGCAGACGAACTAAGGGTCAAAAACCAGCCAGCAGCTGAACGGATGAAAAATTCGAGCCTCCTCAGGGGTCCGAAGTAGTTCTAGACAGACAAAGAACAAAGAGCCAAAACGCGTTGGGGACCCAATAAAACATTTTATAAAGGAGGTCTCAGAGGAATTAACAGGGGGAGCACTCC
>NC_087069.1:51041941-51092878 GCF_963678635.1 Symsagittifera roscoffensis
CGTTTGAAAACTCTTGAACAGCCAGCTAGCACTCCCTAGTCCCTCCTGAATAGCCTGCTAGCACTGCCTGGGCCTTCTGGAACAGCATGCACAAACTTCTTGGACACTTTGGTACAGTCTGCACTTCCCTCTGAGACAACTGCTCGAAACTTTTGACGCCTCTTAGGGAAATTTTTGGTGCCTCAGAAGTAGTATTGTAATCCGCCGTGTGTCCTAAGGGGAGGGTCATTCCTAAGGGGGGGGTCAAAAAGGTCCCAAAACAAAGTGAGGGGTCCTAAAAGTAGGACACCCACTTAGGTTTTAGGACCTTTTTGACCCTCCTCTAGGAATGACCCACCCACCTAAAGACACAGGGCGGATTACAGTTGAGGACCCTCAATTTAGGAAAATGGTCGAAGATTCTGTTGGCGGTATTAATGCTTCAGTTATTTCATTCCTAATTTTGGGGGTCTCAAATCAACAAAATATAATTTTCCTTGCGATTTTATACCAAAAGGACGCTCAATTGTACGAATTGGGGAACTCCACCCTCTATTACTTGTTATTGTTCTTCCTAACGTTCTACTAAGTATCTCAGCCTTGTATTTGGAAAGGAAATTCGAAGTTCAAAAATAATTGACGAAAAGTATGGGAAAATTTGTCAAAAATTTGAAAAAAATGAAAACTTTTGATTTTATTAAGAAGCTAAGAGACATTTACAAAATGTGTTTCTGAATTAATATGAGACCTGAAAATGGCGGCATTTATCATATAGAGGATGTAACGCAAAAAGAGAAAAAATGTACTTTCGGGAAACTTGAAAAATCAACAAAAATTCCAGATAAATTGCCCCACACAACAGTACTGCTCGCAACTCCACGGAATCGGTTTGCTCTACTGAAAAGTTCATATCTGAAATAGAAGAAATTTGGAATTATTAATTAAATAATTTTCGAGCACTAGTGTTTGCGACAAGGAAAGTATGATAAGGAATAACGATTTACAAAAAATGAGATTATTAGGAAATTGGCACACTGAGGACATAGATGGCAAAAATATATCATTCACAGTTTTTTCAACGGGCGTAAGTTCAAAAAAGCAGTACATTCATAATTTCTATGTAGTATTCGTTTCGAGGTGGAAAGAAATTGCAAATAAAGAGTACGCACAAAGTTGTAAAGAGCAGTTTTATTTACACGAGCTTTTACAGATAATGTAGTCTATCTGCGCAAAACAGAAATATGGAAAAGTTACTGATCAGACAATTGCCACCCATGAAATTTTTTTGAATATTTCTTCGAAGTTAATTGAGAAAAGAGTGGAAAGGAAATTCCGAATATGCTTTAATAAACTTTCAAAATATCAAAAAATGCTAGTGATATACCTAATTATATATCACCCGGTTATAGGTTTGAGTAAGCGGTATCTAGAAGGTTAATTTCTTTTCTACTGGCTTGAAAATCAGCAGGTCGGAGAAGTTTTGGGAAAATAAAAAACGAAATTGGAAAAGCGTAGAGTTACTTCAACTGATTTGGAAATAAATCATGAGATTTATTTGTCTGTGAAAAAAACCTATCCTGAAAATTCTTACCGAAGAAATTACTTTTTAGCTGCATGTTCACTTTCTTCTCCTCCTCTACTAACGAGGAGTGGTCTTATGATGGTCTTATTGGCATAGACAACTCTTCATTGGACAAGTATTTGAATGATTTTAAAATTCTAAGAATGTATGCTATTTTACACGACGCTGCAGGTTATGTTCATTAAGTTTATTACACTGGTCCCTTATACTGCTATATGTTACCATGGAAATATAACAACAGTCTGATTGGTCACTTTAGTGGAGTTTCAATTTAATTAATAAACCTTTTGTTAGAATGTTGAGTGAAAGATCGGTTGTGCCGGACTTTGAAAAATTTTCGATACAAGAAAAGTAACTTTATAATAAAAGAACCAGCAATTACAACTTCTGCCCACGGCGTTTCTATAGTTTTTTTTAACCTCCAGTCAGTTTTAACTTCCTTCAAAAACCAGAACAAAAAATCTACAACTGGCTAACAAAGAATTTGCACGGAATACGCTGGGACATCGGCGATTATTTATATCTAAATTTAAACCCCATTGTTCAAAGTTTTGTACTCAGAAACTCCAATGTTGTTTTTTATGCCAAGGGGAAAAAAGCAAACCTTCTAGCTAAATATTTGGATCGGAGAGTAGAAAATCTCGATGAATTGAACTGTCCACGAATAGAAAACCTAAATATCAATAAAAACTTCAATTGTGGAAAACATTTACCTCATTAGAACTCTAAAAACCATTTTGCGTGAAAAAAAAACAAAAGCCTTTTATGATTGGTTGAAAAACCAACAACAGCGAAAGAGTTGCGAAATTGTAGACATATCTATCTCCTAATTCAGTTCTTTGTGCTTGGAGGACACTGGAGAGTGACATAAAGATATCGATGACACGAATAGAACGAATTGATTGTCGAGGTCAAGTGGTGCAACCAAGGGAACAAATTACTCTTCCTGAAGAAGATTTGGCTACCTTAAGAAGATTTTCCCTTTTTATCGATCAATCCATCTACTTTCAGCGCTTCAATTACACTGGAAATTTTAGCCAACAAACGAGGAGTTTACCTTCCCAAGCTAGTCTTAGTACCCAAACGTCAACCAGGATTTCAAATGGATCTAAATAGTTGGGCGCTCTCTGAACCAATCCAAAAATAGTGAGAGAAGAAATAGTGAAAAAAATAATTTATCATGAAAAACTGAAACTGTGCTGACTAACTATGTATTAGAGATGTGTGATAAAAAAGATGATATTGATAGTAATGATTACACGCGATATAGTATTTATTACTGTTCAGAAACTTAACATATTTTTTATACAATCAAATGAGTTCACTGACTAAATTCAAAAAGTTGAGTTTGTTCGAGAGAGAGAGAGAGAGAGAAAAAACTTCAAAACAAATAAAATGAATGAAAAACCAGTTGATGAAACTGATTCAAATATAATCAACGATATAGTTTACGGTGATAATGACACAGCAGAACAAAAATTTTGGAAATTTTGTAATGATATTACTGTACCAAGATCTGAAGTAGTTTTTTTATATCAGATTAACTTTGCTTTTTTATTTTGCCTTTTATTAAGTCTTTCTATATTCAAACTTTTTTAACAAAACTAAGCTGTGAAGAGACTTCAGTTTGGTTTTTAGTTTTATCTGGTCTAGTTGATTACGTCTTACCATATCCAAGGATATGAATAAAATTATTGATACGTCAACGCGATTGTTCATGGCAGTTGTAGGACTATCGGGATTGGGTAAAACAGAGTTAATTTTCAAATTATTGAAAGGAGAAACATTTTATTCAAAGTTTTCAAGAGTCATATACTTTTACAAAGACATTCAGCCTGTTATTAATGGGAACTTGAATTCCCAAAGGCTTCAAATTAAGTTTTTGAATTTCACCGGATTTGATTGTTAGAGAAAAAATGAAAACGTTCTAATAGTGTTCGACGATTCATGCGAGGAAATTTCTAAAGATAAAAAATTTGTGAAACTCACAATGGCAGGCAGACATAAAGGTCTAGAAGTTTTTTACGTGAAACATAATTTATTTCAACAAAGCCGATAGTCACGTACCATTGATTTAAACACATCTCATATCTTTTTATTCAAATCACCTCGTGACATGCCGCAACTCGATTATCTTGGAAGACAACTTAATTCACTAAAACTTTTGAGAAACTGCATTGAACTTGCTACAAAAGATACGTACGGACTCCTTCTAATCAGTTTGGATCCTCGAACATCAGACTGTTTGAGAAACTGCTCAAACATTATACCTTCTGGATCTTCGATTTTCTATTTACCAATTGATAAGGCAGAGGCCATGCCAATCACAAATGAACGCGAAAAAAGTATCTGTTCTACGGTATATGGTACAGTTAAATCCTAGTCAGTTTTGCAGTTTCATTAGAAAACAACAAATATACAAGTCATTTCAGTTGTTTGTGAACGCTTGCTCAATGTAGTCAATGGTAATGAACGTGTAAGCATCTCTACCATACAGAGTTTTGAAGAAGCATACCGACTTTTAATAAGCCCTAAAGTAAACCTTGAAAGAAAACGTGTAATTTTTTTGAGCAAACAAGATCCGATAAAAACTTTATTTCTGTTTCAAGTACTTGAAAGTATAAAAGAGTTCGGCAGAGATGAAGAAGACGAAGTCGAAAAGATGGGAAATCTACGACTTCTGGGGAAAAACTGTTAAAAAATAAAAACTCTGTTAAAATTTCAGCGCTGTTTGGCAGCTTAAGGAACTTGAAAGATACAACACAGCTTTCACTTAGAAAAATTAAACGTTTTTTGCACTCTGAACCTGCATATACAAAGTGACGAACCGTTTGACGCAAATGCCTCGTCTCAAGGTTAAAGTTTATGACATAAACGAAATATGGTCTCTCGATTTAGCATATGCTGACAAATAGCAAAATATATCAGAGACATCAAATATCTTCTTATTGCAGTAGATTGCATGTCCCGCTATCTTCCAGTCCAACCATTGAAGTCCAAGTATGCCTCAACAACAGCAGAAGCATTTAAACAAATGGTAAAGATGAAACAACCAGAAAAAGTATGGGTACATAAAGCTACAGAGTTTAGGGGATCATTCGAAACATTATGAGAAAAGGAAGACCTTGAAACCTAAACAACAGGGAGTGAGAAAAAGTCTGCATTTGCGGAGAGAAACACTCGATCACTGAAAAAAATGATTTATAAATACTTGGAGGACAAATTGACCTACTCGTACATAGAAAAACTTCAAGAGTTCGTTAACACAAAAAACTTGAGAACAAACAGAGTAACCAAACTAGCGCCAAACAAAGTAACGAAGGAAGATGTTCCACGATTAATTTCATTAACAGCTAACCAGTCATCTATTAGTTCGTCGACCTTAGCTCTATGTTGGTGATTTTGTAAGACCAGCCAAAAGAGACATACCGTTTCGAAAAAGATACAAACAAAATTTCACAGACGAAGTTTTTGAAATATTTGATATAACAACAAGGAATCCCCCTACATATAGTTTCATCGAAGCAAATAAGGAACCGATAGAAGGCAAGTTTTATGAGGCTGAACTAATCAGAGTTGTTGAGAATGAAGAATTACAAAATGTCTAAAGAATTGATTGAATCCTTTGCCGTCACTTTGGTATCATCGGCCCCGATGAACATTTTTAGTGATAACCTGTGATACAACTTTGAGATTTTACTAAGTGAAGAGATAAATCTACAGAGCGAATGGAGAGTTGCATATAAATAATGTAACTGACACACAAATTACATTATAAAAAGGAAGAAGTCAGGCAATGCAAAAAAAATGAAAGAGATAAAATAACTAGACCTTATCATGGAGAAAGTGCTACAACCACAAAGGGTGTATACGATGACGGTGAGAAATTATTTATCGAGATCAACCGGAAGATTAATCTTCATCAGAAAATTGGTTATGAAATCGATCCAATAACCAGACATCTTTCACTATGGGTGCATTATTGGGAAAACATTACCTTCGAGAGTCCACAAATTCTCAGTATTTTAGGTTTCAAAGGTTTAGGAGATGGAACGGGATACCACATTGGTTACAAATGTTCCAGTCAAATACATATCCCATTAACAATACAGAAGTTGGTCAGCGACTATCCGGTTGATATCTCAAGTGATATTCAGTTAATGTTCGTCTACTTGGATATCATACATCATCATATTGTCGGGGATGCAAAAGCACCACTGTTGAGAGTCCTTGTTACCAATAGACGAGTGAAAACGGTAGCGTGTGTTCTATCGAACCAAGTTATCACAAAGTTTTCACTAACCTCGATTATAAAAAAACGTCTAGTTAATAACATCCAAAATGTAGCTGTAAATATAAGAACAGAGACTGGTCAGTTAGTTCCATCCGCAGGCGCTGGAGGAAAAGTGGTTTTAACTTTGAAGTTCAAGCAAATTTCCAGCTAATCAAAAAACAATGGATACAAACTACCACAATCAGGCCACCATGCCTCGTTTTTCAGGTCATTACAGGCAAAGAGGCAGCGGTTTCGGAGCATTGGCTTTTGGAATTGGGCGAGTTGCACTTCCACTAGATCGAAAATTTATAATACTTACCCCAAAAAGAATAGGAAAAAAATTAGTGGTTCAGGCAGCACCTGAACTTATAAACATTGCAACAAAGTAAAAACTCCAAAACAAGCCTTGAAAAAATCAGTAAATAATAAGGTCAAGAAACAAGTTGGAGGAGGAGGAGCTCGTATCAAGTCTTCGAAATCAGTTAAAAAGATAAAAAGAAGAAAACAACTATTATTGCCAAGCGAAAACCAACGGGATCTTTCATTCCTAAAAAACGAACTGCACCGAGAAGTCGCTCTAAATTTTTCACCAGAGTAGAAAATATTTCTAAAATGACTCCATCCGAATCAACTCACAGTTCTTTAGATTTATTCGAAAAGCCTCCGTTACTCGTTACATTTGAAAATGCTTTCAAACAGAATATTGGGCCCTTTTACTCGCCCGATGGTCCTATGCTCGAACTTGAAGTTTTGGGTGATCTTAATAAAATTGTTGACCTTCAACGCACACGTTTGAATTGGTAGTTCGAATAGTTCAAAACAATGGTTATGTTCTACGAGTTCATGCTACAGATGGCAATCTCAGAGATACACCATACTTGGTTAACGGAGAGAAAATCAATGGAGAGAAAATCTCTACAACCAATGGCAATTTTGCTCATAAAAGCTTCATTGAGACTGAGTTCTCGTACGATAACGACGCCAAAGAAACATGGTTAGCTTGTCAAGGCTATTAATACAAAGATAATCGCGCAGGTATTGTTGGTGCTGGTGGGAGGGCTACAGATGTATCTGCACGTAAACATTAGTAGCAGGTTCGCGCGAATTGCAATTGTTTGGTAAAACTCAGTGACTTCCTTTTTTGTGATAAACACTTAATCAGCGGTGTAATCGTACGTCTTTCACTTAGGACTTTGTGATTATGACTTTGTGATTATCTCCGAAGATGCAGCTAAATAATACCAGGTTCAAATTAGAGAAGCTAATTTATATGTGAGGAAAATGGCTGTGACTGACTTTGTGCTTTCAACGATAGAAAAAACGCTGTTGAAAACACCTGCAATGTACAATTAGGTATAAGTTTCACCAAGGACTTTCCTTGCCAACGCCGGTGTTCAAAGTTGGCGACAAGAGGACGTTATTGCCAGAGAGCCAGTTAGACGAAGGATAGTAGCAATGTGTACCAAGGAGGCATACCTTGATACAAACAGAACAATTCCTTTTCATAAACAAAAAATCAATTTGAGAAAGATCATTGTGTACAGAAACGGTCTGCCCATTGCCGGAACTCCGATATCTACCCTAGATAACACAAAGATATACTACAACTCACTGGAGGCTCTCGATTTTGTTTTCAACAATAGTCATGGAATTAGTCTGGCTAATTATAAAAATCGTTATATTATGGCGTTTGATCTCACATCTAATCATGAGGCTTCACATGATTTTGTTCATCCTGAATTGACCAATTGCACAAAATGAGTTGGACTTAAATTTGGTGCAGCTCTGGGCAGTAACATTGATCATTGATTTATTATTCCTGGGAGAGAGGGCATTGAAATTCTGTGTCCGTTTTGATAGAAAAACTGCCAAGAATACTCTCATGACCTAAACTCGAAATGGAGTTTCTGCTGCTGATTATGTACGTCTTTTAAATATCAAAAAAAAACGCACCTTTATGATAGTGAACGCTTCAAGTTCAGACCAACCGGGGACTCACTGGTTACTACTTTGAGCTGACGGTCGAAATTTCTTTGCTGACCCCCTTGGACAAATATGTTAGCATACTCGGAAGTATGTAAAAGAATCATGGTCACGTCTTATTATCCCCAGTTACAGCAAATACTGTTGAATGAACCTATTCAATCTGCAAACTCGGTTCTATTTGGTTTCTTTTGTGTCTATGTTGCTAATATAATATTTAGATCTAGATTTCGATTTACCTTTGTCTTGAGTCCATGACCATGAAATGATGCATTTTGCTAGACACATGATGTTCTAAATTCATAAATCAATGTTTTGTTCAATTTGTCCCCAAAACGTTTTCCTCCAACTAAACTAGAAATAATTAGCACTCTTCAAACAAACGAAAAAATTGTTTGTCAAAATGTTTTTTCAGGAAAAAGAAAAAAAAAAGCAGAAAAAGCAGACATTTTAGCCAAATATTTGGATCGGAGAGTAAAAAACCTGGATGAATTGAACTGTCCACGAATAGAAAACCTAAGTATCAAGAAAAACTTCAATTGTGGAAAACATTTACCTCATTAGAACTCTAAAAACCATTTTGCGTGGAAAAAAAACAAAAGCATTCTATGATTGGTTGAAAAACCAACAACAGCGAAAGAGTTGCAAAATTGTAGACACACCTATCTCCAAATTCAGTTCTTTGTGCTTGGAGGACACCGGAGAGTGACCTAAAGATATCGATGACACGAATAGAATGAATTGATTGTCGAGGTCAAGTGGTGCAACCAAGGGAACAAATTACTCTTTCTGAAGAAGATTTGGCTACCTTAAGGAGATTTTCCCTTAATATCGATCAATCCATCTACTTTCAGCGCTTCAATTACATAGGAAATGTTAGCCAACAAACGAGGAGTTTACCTTCCCAAGCTAGTCTTAGTACCCAAACGTCAACCAGGAGTTCAAATGGATCTAAATAGTTGTGAGCTCTCTGAACCAATCCAAAAATAGTGAGAGAAGAAATAGTGAGAAAAAAAAATTATCATGAAAAACTGAAACTGTGCTGGCTAACTATGTATTAGAGATGTGTGATAAAATGATGATATTGATAGTAATGATTACACGCGATATAAATTTTTTTACTGTTCAAATCAAATACAATCAAATTTGTTCACTGACTAAGTTCGAAAAGTTGAGTTTGTTCGAGAGAAAGAGAGAGAGAGAGAGAGAGAGAACTTCAAAACAAATAAAATGAATGAAATACCAGTTGATGAAACTGATTCAAATATAATTAACGATGTAATTTACGGGGACAATAACACAGCAGAACAAAAATTTTGGAAAACTTGTAATGATATTACTGTACCAAGGTCTGAAGTTTTTTTTTATGTTAAATTAGCTTTGCTTTTTAATTTTGCCTTTTATTAAGTTTTTCTCTATTCTAACTTTTTAAACGAAACTAAGTTGTGAAGAGACTTCAGTTTGGTTTTCAATTTTATCTGGTCTAGTTGATTACGTATTACCATATCCAAGGATATGAATAAAATTATTGATACGTCAACGCGATTGTTCATGGCAGTCGTAGGACTATCAATGATCAACGTATTTTAGCACCTTTGGAACTTAAGATTGAACACAAACCTAAGAGAGCCGAAAAGGTTTTCGAAATTATTAGAAGAAGAAGGCGATGTCGACGACGATTCTGAACCGTACGGTACCCCTATACTGATTCGGATTCTTCAACGGCAGAGACGAAGGAGACGAAGTCGAAAAGATGGGAAATCTACGACTTCTGGGGAAAACTGTTAAAAAATAAAAACTCCTTTAAAAGTTCAAGGCTGTTTGGCAGCGTAAAGAACTTGAAAGATACAACACAGCTTCCACCTAAAAAAAATTAAACGTTGTTTGCACTCTGAACCTGCATACACAAAGTGACGAACCGTTCGACGCAAATGCCTCTTCTCAAGGTTAAAGTTTATGACATGAACGAAATATGGTCTCGCGATTTAGCACATGCTGACAAATAGCAGAATATGACAGAGACATCAAATATCTTCTTATTGCAGTAGATTGCAAGTCCCGCTATCTTCCAGTCCAACCATTGAAGTCAAAGTATGCCTCAACAACAGCAGAAGCATTTAAACAAATGGTAAAGACGAAACAACCAGAAAAAGTATGGGTAGATAAAGCTAAAGAGTTTAGGGGATCATTCGAAATGTTATGAGAGAAGGAAGACCTTGAAACCTAAACAACAGGGAGAGAGAAAAAGTCTGCATTTGCGGAGAGAAACACTCGATTACTGAAAAAAATTGATTTAAAAATACTTGGAGGACAAATTGACCTATTCGTACATAGACAAGATTCAAGTGTTCGTTAACACAAAAAACTCGAGAACAAACAGAGTAACCAAACTAGCGCCAAACAAAGTAACGAAGGAAGATGTTCCACGATTAATTTCATTAACAGCTAAACAGTCATCTATTAGTTCGTCGACCTTAGCTCTATGTTGGTGATTTTGTAAGACTAGCCAAAGTATACATACTGTTCCGAAAAGGATACAAACAATAATTCACAGACGAAGTTTTTGAAATATTTGATATAACAAAAAAGAATCCCCGTACATATAGTTTCATCGACGCAAATAAGGAACCGATAGAAGGCAAGTTTTATGAGCCTGAACTAATCAGAGTTGTTGAGAATGAAGAATTACAAAATGTCTAAAGAATTGAATGAATCCTTTGCCGTCACTTTGGTATCATCGGCCCCGATGAAAACTTTTAGTGATAACTTCTGATCCAACTTTGCCATTTTTCAAAGTGAAGAGATAAATCTACAGGGCGAATGGAGAGTTGCATATAAATAATGTAACTGACACACAAGTTACATAATATAAAAAGGAATAAGTTCAAGCAAGGCAAAAAAATGAAAGAGATAAAATAACTAGACCCTACCATGGAGAAAGTGCTACAATCACAAAGGATGTATGCGATGACGGTGAGAAATTATTTATCGAGATCAATCGGAAGATTAATCTTCATCAGAATATTGGTTATGAAATCGATCCAATAACCAGACATCTTTCACTATGGGTGCATTATTGGGAAAGCATTACCTTCGAGAGTCCACAAATTCTCAGTATTTTAGGTTTCAAAGGTATAGGAGATGGAACGGGATACCACATTGGTTACAAATGTTCCAGTCAAATACATATCCCATTAACAGAACAGAAGTTGGTCAGCGACTATCCCGTTGATATCTCAAGTGATATTCAGTTAATGTTCGTCTACTTGGATATCATACATCATCAAATTGTCGGAGATGCAAAAGCACCACTGTTGAGAGTCCTTGTTACCAATAGACGATTGAAAATGGAAGCGTGTGTTCTATCGAACCAAGTTATCACAAAGTTTTCACTAACCTCGATCATAAAAAAACTTCTAGTTAACAACAACCAAAATGTAGCTGTAAATATAAGAACAGAGACTGGTCGGCTGGTTCCATGCGCAGGCGCTGGAGGAAAAGTGGTTTTAACTTTGAAGTTCAAGCAAACTTTCAGCTAATCAAAAAACAATGGATGCAAACTACCACAACCAGGCCACCATGCCTCATTTTTCAGGTCATTACAGGCAACGAGGCAGCGGTTTTGGAGTGGTGGCTTTTGGAATTAGACGAGTTGCACTTCCACTAGCTCGAAAATTTATAATACCTGCCGCAAAAAGAATTGGAAAAGAATTAGTGGTTCAGGCAGCACCTGAACTTATGAACATTGCAACAAAGAAAAAACTCCAAAACAAGCCTTGAAAAAATCAATAAATAATAAGGCCAAGAAACAAGTTGGAGGAGGAGGAGCTCGTATCAAGTCTTCGAGATCAGTTAAAAAGATAAAAAGAAGAAAACAACTAATACCCCGAAGCGAAAACCAACGGGATCTTTCATTCCGAAAAAACGAATTGCACCGAGAAGTAGCTCTAAATTTTTCATCAGAGTAGAAAAGATTTCTAAAATGATTCCATCCGAAGAAATTCACAGTTCATTAGATTTAATCGAAAAGCCTCCGTTACTCGTTACATTTGAAAATGCTTTCACACAGAATATTGGGCCCTCTTACTCGCCCGATGGTCCTATGCTCGAACTTGAAGTTTTGGGTGATCTTAATAGTTTTGTTGACCTTCAACGCTCACGTTTGAATTGGTAGTTCGAATAGTTCAAAACAATGGTTATGTTCTACGAGTTCATACTACAGATGGCAATCTCAGAGATACACCATACTTGGTTAACAGAGAGAAAAGCAATGGAGAGAAAATATCTACAACCAACGGCAATTTTGCTCATAAAAGCTTCATTGAGACTGAGTTCTTGTACGATAACGACGCCAAAGAAACATGGTTAGCTTTTCAAGGCTATAAATACAAAGATAATCGCGCAGGTATTGTTGGTGCTGGTGGGAGGGCTGCGGATGTTACTGCACGTAAAACGTTAGTAGCAGCTTCGCGCGAATTGCTTTTGTTTGATAAAAACCCAGTGACTTCCTTTCTTGTGATAAACACTTAATCAGCGGTGTAATCGTACACCTTTCACTGAGGACTTTGTGATTATGACTTTGTGATTATCTGCGAAGATGAAGCTAAATAATACCAGGTTCAAATTAGAGAAGCTAATTTATATGTGAGTAAAATGGCTGTGACTGACTTTGTGCTTTCATCGATAGAAAAAACGCTGTTGAAAACACCTGCAATATACAATTATATAGAAGTTTTACCAAGGAATTACCTTGCCAATACCGGTGTTCGAAGTTGGCGACAAGAGGACGTTTTTGCCAGAGAGCCAGTTAGACGAAGGATTGTAGCAATGTGTACCAAGGAGGCATACCTTGATACGAACAGAACAAATCCTTTTCATAACCAAAAAATTAATTTGAGAAAGATCATTGTGTACAGAAATGGTCTGCCCATTGCCGGAACTCCGATATCTACCCTAGATAACAAAAAGATATACTACAACTCATTGGAGGCTCTCGATTTTGTTTTCAACAATAGTCATGGAATTAGTCTGGCTAATTATAAAAATCGTTATATTATGGCGTTTGATCTCACATCTAATCATGAGGCTTCACATGATTTTGTTCATCCTGAATTGACCAATTGCACAATATGAGTTGGACTTAAATTTGGTGCAGCTCTGGGCAGTAACATTGATCATTGATTTATTATTCCTGGGAGAGAGGGCATTGAAATTCTATGTCCGTTTTGATAGAAAAACTGCCAAGAATACTCTCATGACCTAAACTCGAAATGGAGTTTCTGCTGCTGATTATGTACGTCTTTTAAATATCAAAAAAAAACCGCACCTTTATGATAGTGAACGCTTCAAGTTCAGACCAACCGGGGACTCACTGGTTACTACTCTGAGCTGACGGTCGAAATTTCTTTGCTGACCCCCTTGGACAAATATGTTAGCATACTCGGAAGTATGTAAAAGAATCATGGTCACGTCTTATTATCCCCAGTTACAGCAAATACTGTTGAATAAACCTATTCAATCTGCAAACTCGGTTCTATATGGTTTCTTTTATATCTATGTTGCTCATATATTAATTAGATCTAGATTTCGATTTACCTTTGTCTCGAGTCCATGACCATGAAATGATGCATTTTGCTAGACACATGATGTTCTAAATTCATAAATCAATGTTTTGTTCATTTTGTCCCCAAAAAGTTTTCCTCCAATTAAACTAGAAATAATTAGCACTCTTCAAACAAACAAAAAAATTGTTTGTCTAAATGTTTTTTAAAACATACATCAGTTTAAAACTTGAATTTCTTTTCCATGATAAATTTAAAAAACAACGTATTAGAATTAGTTTCCAAACGACCATATCCACTCAAAATAATATCAATATTTTTAGAAAAACCAGCAGCATTATCCCCATTCAAAGGGTTAGTAGAGCGATCAATGGTTACATTAGTGATTAAATCAGTTTGAGTTTGAACGGAACAAAATTTGTGACAAAGCCAATTTTTGACAATTTTTTTCAAAAGCCAATTTGTGACAAAGCCAATTTGTGACATTTTTTTCCGCAGGGAAGTTCCACCAGTGTCAAGATTTTGTTTCAGAGTTGTATTTAATAGCTACAGTCATTTCTTCCATCAGTGGTCCCTTAAGCTGATATTTGTCTCAAGTAGGAATCAAAGACTTGAGCAATGATAGTAGACAGGGAAGAACACCAAGTTTTCGGGGTCATTTTGTTAACCGTATCAACACATTCTTTTGTAACCTCAATTAGTACGTGGTAATGGTGTCCATTTTCAATCGATTGTGAACAATAATTGTTAAAGGTAGAATGGATTGAAAGAGAAACATCTAAGTTGGATGGCAAGGCAGATGTAATGGGTTCAGTAATTAGATTAAAAAGTTCGAAGTTTTTACGAAACTGTTCAAAAGAATCAGTCGTTTCTTTATACATTGCTTCAACCATTTTTGGTTAAAAGTTCAAGCTCGGGTGATAATTAAAATTCAAACAAAATAGTAGAATTTATTCATAACTAAAGTTTTCAAGCTGGTTGACGCTTTTTATTTTCATCATCATCGTCATTATCAGCATCGTTTTTGCTTTCATGGCCTTTTTCATTGCATACTGAGAGTTTTGATTTATAACGTCTTTTTTTTAGTTTATCGCTCGTATTCTTTTTCAACGCCCATTGGGACTATGACTAACTTTTTTACTTTTCAAGAAATTTCAGCTAGACAATCAAACTCCTTAGTCTTGACAATGTCACTAACTGGTAACACAAAAATTCTCCCTTTTCATTTCTTTTGAACATTTTTATCGTAATATAAGTGCCAGTGTTTTCAAATGATTTTTTCCAATTCATACGATTCTTTTTTCTCCTGAAGAAACTTTATCGTTTTCCAGCAAGAAGAATATATAGTGCAGCAATGATTCAATGACTGTTTTAAGAACGAAATTAACGATGGATGAATCAACCTGAGGATAAAGGAAACTCTGTGATTGATTCAAATTGATGATAAACATGAGCTCCAAGAGGGAACATACAATTAATTTAGTGGTTAGAAATTTATGAGGCATATAAACTTTTATTAAACCTGTCATTAATGTCTGGCACTCCTTAAGTAGCTCATAAATCAGGATATACTTTCATCTCGGTACACGTGTAATTCCTTTGATGAGGTCAGCTGCATGCTTTAATGTCTAGGAGGCATTTAAAACAAGGTTAAGGTTTTTCTTTTAGGTATAATTATTCCGGCCAAAATGGAGGGTTAAAATTATACTTTTCATAATATTTAATCAGATTTCCACCCACACACGCACCCACACTTTTCTCACCCACACATTACACTAGCTATTGCATGAGTCTGATTTGGTTTCATTCTCTTAATTCTTTTCAAATTTTCGGTCAGAAGCTTAGTTTGTCAAATATTTCTAAACTTAAAATGACTGCTTCTGTACAAAATCTTTCCATCTCATATTATGAGAGAAGAAAAGTCTACCAAACCTATAGGAGAGAATCAGTTGTCATTGTGCAGCAGCAGAGAGAGAGGCTAGCATCCTCTCCAATCAACGTCCTCGCTGCCAAACAACAATGGCAAGAGTGGTCAACGAAAGTCATATAATGCTGCCCAATTATGCACTCGATCACATTGACCTTCTTCGCCAGGAACGTTAACGGATGTATGAAAGCCCTGCAATTCATCAATCCTACCCGGCTCTCAAAAAGGCTGAAATTAACGACGCGGGATACCTCAAAGAATCACCAAGAAAAATAGTTTTTCGGTATGATTGTGACTCCCTACCCCTTTACGAGAATCAAGAGGGATCAATTCGCGATTATGCTGAATGCGAGGGCTACTGGGACACGCAAGCAACCATATCGTCTCCCGATTCTACAGTTCTAGATCAAGTTTATCTAGTTTCCTCTGTTTTGGCTTCAGAACTAAGCAGTGGAACACAAATTTCCATCAACCTAGTGGTGGACTGGGCTACTCCCAAAACTCCGACTGTCAGTGCTCGCTACCCATTGAAGAAAAGGAAGATAAAATTAAACAGTTCTGAAAACTTAAGAAACTTTATCACATTTTCAATCTTGCTGGGTTTTTGTGTTGATCTGAAATTTTTTTTGAAAAAAAATATCAACTAACGCATACAAACTCTTATTGGATAATTGACCTCAAGGATGAATTGAAGTTTGTTTTGCTCTTTTCAATCGATAAAATAGAAATAAAAACAGAGGAAAAATTAATAGGAGAAAAGAATCAAAATACTTTTAAAAAGCAGGCATAGAAGTCTAAAAAAGTATAATTTTTAATAAGTTTCTCTTCAAATCCAAACTTATATCAGCTTTCTTTAAAGCTCTTTTCGAAAATCGTAAGAAAGTAAACCGAATTATCTTCCTTAGAATTTATCTAATGATGTTAAAACGAAAAACAAAAATATGATTTTTTTGTGTTTTTTCATAAATGTTTCTAAATATAAGTATTAAGACAGAAAGAGAGAGAGAGAGAGAGAGAGAGAGAGAGAAAGAGAGAACTGACAATCCACAAACCCCAATAATTTCCCTTTTGTTATATAATTTTCTCAAAAGAAACCTATTTATGGATTGGTCCAGCAATTCTGCCGGTTGACCAACCATAGAAACTTTTGGCTCTTTACATTCTCTATTTTTGTCTCTATCTCTTTTTCTCTCTCTCTCCAATATGTCTACAGCCTGGTGGGGCTAGCCAGGACTCTTAGAAATAAATTTTTGAGAATGTATGAGCCATTATAAAGCATTCTGTATAATAAAATCACAAATTGATTGGACCAGGTTTCATTGGTTTTGGAGACAATACGCTTTTTTTTGTAAATATGATTTTTTACCAAATGGAAAAGCAGAATTTTCGGATAAATTCACAAGTCTACAACTACTGTATAGCCTTAAAAGACCACCAATTGCACGTTAGATCATGTCCAGGACTTAACTAGCCCTCAGGTAGCTTGTAGCTTGTCAACCTCCTGCTTCTGTCAAAGTATTAACAGAATAAGTATAAGGTAAAAAATGAGGTAAAATTTGAAAACTTATGTTTTTTTTTTGAATTTTGATCATAGGTATCTACCCTGTTCAAAAGATTAAGACAAATTCAACGAACCAGGTTTCGCTGGATTTGGAGACAAAAAGTTTTTTGGAAAAAATTATGATTATGTTTTTCACTTGGCTTTACCGAAAAGGAGGCGTTTCCGAGGAGCGTAGCGACGAGCAACGCCGGGTTAGCTATTGCCCGCTAAACCAAATGGGTGTGACTCATTATTTTGAAGGACTCTATATGAAGTGTTTACAAGGAACACTAAATCACTGAACAAATAACCATACTTTTAACCCCTTTTAGGATTTTTAGGTATGTTTATTTGATTTCATCGCTTAACATGAATGGCGGAATACTATTTTGATTGAGTAAACAGACTTCAAGAAAAAAGAATTCGAAAATGAACATTATTTAGCTAGTCTGCTTAACGGTTTTAGTTTTCGTAGGTGTTAAAATTTCTTAGGTCTTTGAATTAAGTAATTGATCCTAAGGGGAACCACTATTTTGATCGAGAAGTTGATTTAACCACAGACCCAAATCTTAATAAAATGTCGTACAGCTGAGTCATTTACCCAAAACTAATATAGAACATTTCCTAAAATGATAAGAAACCTTAAAGCCATAACCACTTCAAAGCCTACTTTATAATGACTAAGCTCAACCTACATAAATAAGTTTATTTTGGGATTTAACGAAAGACGGTTTTTGGAAAATGTTTACTTCTCGCTTTTGCTTTGTCAAACTCAGCTTTGCTAAAAACTTGATAAAATTCTTGAAAAGCATTTCTTCTTTCCTAAACTCTCAACTTCAAAGTAACCATGCTAACTCAAGTGGAAAACAAACACCCGTCAGTTGTTCGACCTGCTCGAAAGTCTTTAGTTCAGCGAGGAACTTAAGAAGACCCGAACAGAGGTTCCATACGATATTCGCATACCCGCCACCCCAACTATCTGCGACAAATGTCGAGAATCGCTGGCAGCACTTGCCGAAGCTAGAGAGCATGTTGAGCTCGTTCATAACGTGATAACCGATAGTCTCTGTATGTAATGTCATACAATCTTCCTCTCGGTTAAAAAGCTCCGGCAACATATGTTAAAAAAACATCAACTACCCATTTGGACTCCCGGAAATGAGGCGAGAACATCAGCTCCTCTAACCGAATTTGCGTTCAGGGGAAATTTGCGACGATAAGAGCTGAGCAATGCAGAAGAGGAAGTGAATCCGATTCTTCAACGATGCGACACAAAGACGAGATTGATGCATTGATAGAAGAAATAGTATAGGAGGGACCCTATAAATTTCAACTGCATGTGGACGTTAATATGATAAAGTTCGTGAACGATATAAACGAATCTGGCGATAGGGAAGTACGTAGCGTACATATTACGCAGCAATGATTCAATTACTGTTTTTTTGAGAATGAAATTAATGATGAATAAATCAACCTGAAGATAAAGGAAACACTGTGACTGATCTATTTTTATGTGATAAACTTGAGCTTCAAGAGTGAACATCCAATTATTTTTAGTGGTTTGAAATTTATGAAACTTTTTTTACACCTGTCATTATTGTCTGGCACTCCTTAAGTAGCTCGTAAATCAGGATATACATTCATCTCGGTACACGTGTAATTCCTTTGATGTGGTCAGCTGCATGCCTTAATGTCTAGGAGGCATACACAACATGATTAAGTTTTTTCTTTGAAGTGTGTTTGTTCCGGCCTAAATCGCGGGTTAGAACTATACTTTTCATAAAGTTTAATCTAATTTCCAAGCACGCACCCACACTTTTCTCATCCACACATTACACTAGCTATTGCATAAATCTGAGTCGGTTTCATTCTCTCAATTCTTATCAAATTTTCGGTCAGAAGCTTAGTTTGTCAAATAATTCTAAACTTAAAAAGACTGCTTCTCTACAAATCCGTCCCATCTCAGTTTATGAGAGAACAATAGTCTACGAAACTTATACGAGAGAATCAGTTGTCATTGTGCAGCAGCAGACATAGAGGCTAGCTTCCTCTCCATTCAACGTCCTCGCCGCCAATCAACAATGGCAAGAATGGTCAACGAAGAGTCATATAATGCTGCCCAACTATGCGCTCGATCACATTGACCTTCTTTGCCAGGAGCTTTAACGGATGTATGAAAGCCCTACAATCCATCAATGCTAACCGGCTCACTAAAAAACTGATATTAACGACGCTGGATACCTCAGAGAATCACCAAGGTATGATTTTGACTACATACCCCTTCAGGAGAACCAAGAGGGATCAATTCGAGATTATGCTGAATGCGAGGGCTGCTGGGATATGCAAACAACCATCTCGTCTCCCGATTCTACTGTTCCAGATCAAATTACTCCAATCTTTTCTGTTTTAGCTTCAGAGCTAAGCAGTGGAACATAGAGTTCCATCACCCCAGTGGTGGACTTTGCTACTCCCGAAACTCCGCCTGTCAGTGTTTGCTACGCACCGAAGAAAAGGAAGATAGAATATAAACAGTTCTGAAAACACTAAGAAACTTTATTAAATTTTCGATCTTGCTGAGTTTTTGTTTTGTTCTGTAATATTTACTGAAAAAATTACCATCTAGTGTGTTAAAATTCTTATTGGATAATTGACCTCAACGCTGGATTGAAGTTTGTTTTGTTCTTTTTAATCAATAAAAAGGAAAAAAATGAAAGAAAATTTAGTAGGAGAAAAATAAATTTAAAAAGTCGGCTTAAAAGTCTAAAAAAGTATAATTTTTGATGAATTTCTCCTCAAATCCAACTAACTTATATCAGTTTTCATCAAAGCACATTTCGAAAAGTGTGAAAAAATAAACTGAATACTCTTCCTTGGATTTTATCTAATGATGTTAAAACGAAAAGCATAAAGTGTTTTTTCATAATAGTTTTCAAAATTCAAGAATTAAGACAGAAAGAGAGAGAGAGAGAGAGAAAGAGAGAGAGAGAGAGAGAGAGAGAGGGAGAGAGAAAGAGATAGAGAGAACTGACGATCCACAAACCCATATATATTCCTTTTGGAATATAGCTTTCTCAAAAGAAAGCTATTTAAGGATGGGTCCAGCCGGTTGACCAACCATAGTAACTTTTGGCTCTTTACACTCTCTATCTTTTTTCTCTCTATAATATGTCTACAGCCTGCTGGGGTTAGCCAGGACTCTTAGAAGTAAAATTTTAAGAGTGTATGAGCCATTATGAAGCGTTATATATAATAAAACTACTCAAATTGATTGTACCACGTTTCATTGGATTTGGAGACAATTAGTTTTTTATGTAAATTTGATTTTTTTCCAGATGGAAAAGCAGAAACTTCAGATAAAATTACAAATTTACATCCTCTGTGTTGCCTTAAAAGACCACCAATCGCACGTTAGATCGTGCTCAGGACTAAACTAGCACTCAGGTAACTTTCTAAACGTCAATCTCCTGCTTCTGTCGACGTATAAACAGATTAATAAGGTAAAAAATTAGGTAAAATTTGAAAAAATATGTTTTTTTTTTAAATTTTAATAATAGGTATCAACCCTGTTCAAAAGATTAAGACAAATTCAATGAACCAGTTTTCGCTGGATTTGGAGACAAAAAGATTTTCACTTGAATTTACCGAGAGTGAGGCGTTCCCGAGGAGCGTAGCGACGCGGAACGTCGGGTTAGCTATTGCCCGCTAAACCAAACGGGTGTGCCTCAATATTTTGTAGGACTCTATATGAAGTGTTTCCAAGAAACACTAAATTCTTGAATAAATAACCATACATTTAATCCCTTTTAAGATTTTGAGGTATGTTTATTTGATTTCATCGCTTAACATGGATGGCGGAATACCATTTTGATTGAGTAAACAGACTTCAAGAAAAAATATTTCGAAAAAGAACATCATTTAGCTAGTTTGCTTAACGATTTTAGTTTTCGTAGGTGTTAAAATTTAATAGGTCTTTGATTTAGTATATGACTCGGTGAGTAATTGATCCTAAAAGGAACCGCTATTTTGATCGACAAGTTGATTTAAGCTCAGACCCAACTCTTAATAAAATGTCGTAGAGCTTAATTATTTCCCCAAAACTAAAATAGAACATTTCCTGATATGATATGAAACCTTAAAACCATAACCACTTCAAAGCCTACTTTATAATGACAAAGCTCAACCTACATAAATAAGTTTTTTTTGGGATTTAACGAAAGATCGTTTTTGAACCATACCCTTCACGAGAACCAAGAGGGATCAATTCGCGATTATGCTAAATGTGACAGCTACTGGGACATGCAAACAACCATCTCGTCTCCCGAATCTACTGTTCTAGATCAAGTTACTCCAATCTCCTCTGTTTCAGCTTCAGAACTAAGCAGTGGAACACAGAGTTCCATCACCACAGTGGTGGACTTGGCTACTCCCAAAACTCCGCCTGTCAGTGATTGCTACGCTCCGAAAAAAAGGAAGATAGAATTTAAACAGTTCTGAAAACACTAAGAAACTTTATTAAATTTTCGATCGTGCTGAGTTGTTGTGTTGTTCTGAAATTTTTTTTGAAACAATTGTCAACTAATGTGTGAAAATTTTTATTCGATAATTGAACTAAATGATGAATTGAAGTTTGTTTCATTCTTTTCAATCAATAAAAAAGAAATAAAAATGAAAAAAAAATAAAAGAAAAAAAATCAAAATAGTTATTAATAAGTATTTTTTTTGATAAATATTTTTTGATAAGTATAGTTTTTGTTTATTTGTTTTCATCGCTTTACATGGATGGCGGAATACCATTGTGATTGAGTAAACAGACTTCAAGAAAAAATATTTTGAAAAAGAACATTATTTAGCTAGTTTGCTCAACGGTTTTAGTTTTCGTAGGTGTTAAAATTTATTAGGTCTTTGAATTAAGTAATTGATCCTAAAAGGAACCGCTATTTTGATCGACAAGTTGATTTAACCACAGACCCAACTCTTAATAAAATGTCGTACAGCTGAGTCATTTACCCAAAACTAATATAGAACATTTCTTAAAATGATAAGAAACCTTAAAAAAACCATAACCACTTCAAAGCCAGCTTTATAATGACTAAGCTCAGCCTACATAAACAAGTTTATTTCGGGATTTAACGAAAGGTAGTTTTTGAAAAAATTTTCACTTCTCGCTTTCGTTTTGTCAAATTCAGCTTTGATAAAAGTTTGACGATCCATAAGATAATCAAAAACCCGCCAACGCCAACTATCTGTGACGAAGATCGAGAATCGCTGGCAAAACTTGCCGAGGCTAGAGAGAATGCCGAGCTCGCTCATCACTTGATAACCGATAGTCTCTGTATAAACTGTCATACAATCTTCCTCTCGGCTGAGAAGCTCCGGCAACATATGTTGAAAAAACATATACTACCCATTTTGACTCCCGGAAATGAGGCGGGAACATCAGCTGCTCCAACCGAATCTGCGTTTAGGGGAAAATTGCGACGATACGAGCTGAGCGTTGGAGAAGAGCAAGTGGATCTGATGAATTCAACGATGCGACACAAAGACGAGATTGATGCGTTGATAGAAGAAAGAGTACAGGAGGGACCATGAAAATTTCAACTGCATGTGGACGTTAGTATGATAAAGTTCGTGAACGATATAAACGAATCTGGCGATGGGAAAGTATGTAGCGAGAAGACAATGTTGTATCTGAACTCCAAGAAGATCGATGTCTTCTTCAATGGAATTGACAAGGAGACATATTTGGAAATGATTGAGCACATGGTCAGTGCCATCAATACATTTTCTTCACACGGTAGCGGATCGATTGTGGAGCGCATCGAAAAGATGTCTGTAAGTTTTGCCGCATTTTCCCTTATCTGAGCAGGCTCATACATCGACCTTCCCGATTAATTGAAACCCGTGAAACAGAGCTTCACCAGAATAAAAACAAGGAATGATCAGAAATGTTTTCTATATTGTTTCGTGGCTGCGTACCTTGATCGAAATTCCGAGACAACGGCTGCCCTTTACCCTGCTGCAGAACGCTGGCAACATCGAAATGAACTAAAAATCTACAAGCTATCCCAAGACCACATTGTAAAAATTGAAGTATGGTAGGAGATGCCTATGGGATTGCAAAAAGCCAACGCAATCCGGTAAGCATTGATTTTTTCTAAATCAAATCATTACTTGTTTAGTTAACGTAAAACACGTAATTTTCATTCAGGAGAAAACCAAAAAAGCAAAAAATTTCATTTCAAAGGGTACAAAGAACGTTGCTGCCTTTGAGGGTGTCCAGTATACACTCAAGCGACCTGTGTGCAGATCTACTACTCCTCAGCAACGGTCAAACTCATCACTATGTACTGATCACAGACTTGATGAGGGTGGTGGAACATGTGCATGGAAAGCTGCATCGAGACCGAAACCAAATGTGTCACAAATGCTTCGACACAAGTTCATCCATCGATACCCTTCAACACCACCAGGAAATATGCTATCAAGGTGAAGAAGTGGTAATCAATATGCCGAAACCGGGAAAGGACACTCATCGCATCGTTTCAAACATATAACTGCTCGTTGGTATGTACCAAGATTTATTTACTTTGACCTCGAATCACTACTGCTACCCGTGTACGGCCCCCAACCCGACCCTAAAAAATCGAGCACCCAAACAATAGAGATTCATCAACCATGCGGTTACGCTCTGACCGTTGTTGAATATGGAACCGCGAAGATTTAAAATTTGAACTGAAGAGAGGAGAACAAGTAATAAAGGAATTGATCACCTCGCTCGAATCGTTGGCGAAGCAAATGTAAATGAAAAAACGAAAGCATTATGCATTCACTGTTGAATCAAGTTACACGCGTGACAAAGCGTACACTTGTTTGATATGTAAAACAGATTTCGGTGACAATGACCAAGTTGTACTTGATCACTGTCACTATACCGACAAGTTTTTGGAGTGGGCGAATAACGAATGCAAAATCAATCGAAAAACGGTTAACTATGTTCCTGTAATAGCCCATGACTTATCGAACTATGAACTTCACTTCATTATAAAAGACCTATCCAACAGTAACCCTGAAAACACTTACTCGGTGATCCCCTCTACCGAAAAGAATTATAAATTGTTCACAATGTCGGTCTACATTAAATCGTACACAGATAAAAAACATTTAAAATCAAAAAAGTGTAGGAAAATCTACGATTCATTGATTTCTATATTTTCATGCTATCCCCCTTTCAAAACTTGTCGAAAATTTACAAGGAGGGTAAGTAAGTGTTTCGAAACATCAGTACAACTTTACAAGAAGGGGAAGTTAGTGTTTCGAAAAATCAGTACAACCATGCCGTTAAAACTTACGCCGAAATGAAATGCGCTTCGCTAGGCGAGTACCATGATGTGTACCAAGCAACGGACGTACTGCTGCTCGCTTCAGTGATCGAAGCCTTTAGTGAAGTTTGTTACGAAACGTACCGACTGGACTGTGCATTCTACTTCACGGCCAGTAACAGCTCGGGTGATGCATTCTTAAAAGTCTGCATTGCAGACCTCGAGTTACTCACCGAAAGGGAGCATTTAGACATGGTGCAAAAATCATTCCGGGAGAGATGTCATCAATAAATACACGTCGGTTTTTTAAAGTCAAAAGACCAACTACAATCCCGAAGAGCCCTCTAGCTGTCTATTGAATATAGATGCTAATAACTCATACGGAGGTATCATGAAACGCTGTCCCCTTCCCATGAATGACTTCTCAATTGTTGAGGAGAGTCTCGAAGATATTTTGGAAACCGAAGATAATTCTGAATGGAGATATATTCTTGAATTCGATCTCAGTATACCTAAAGATTTTCAAGATTTCTTCGCAGACTACCCACTAGCCCCCTCACGTGTAGTTGTTGTCATGGATAAACTAAATAACGAGCAAATACAGATGTTAGGGGAGATGGGGGTCACGTCGTTACCAATGGTATCAAAACTGGTTCAAACAATAGATCCAAAAAAGGTACGTTCTGCACTACGTTTTTTTTTAAATTCTACATAGAACTAGACTCAAAAGTTACCAAATTGATTAAGGTCTTAAAATTTCGTCAAGGTAGATGGATGGAGCCCTTTGTTGATTTAAACACTCGTTTGAGAATGTTAGCCCGCAAAATAATGAAGAGAACTTTTATAAGCCCATCGTAAGTTTAGCATTCGGAAAAACTATGGAATCAAATTAGGACGCAAAAAACTAGAAATTTTTAGAAATTAAAAAGACTTGCTTCAAAAAACAGCTTTGAGCACGATGAAAAGCTTCCAGATAATCAACGAGGAAGTTGCTACAGTTTGTTTTGCCGTAACAATTATTTTGTTGGATAAACCCATGATAATAGGCGCCAGTACTTTGGACCTATCGAAACGATTCATGTTTTATTTCCACTACCGGCAGATGAAAGCTAACATGAACTTGTAACTGTTATACAGCGATACCGATTCCTTTATTTATGCGATAAAAACCGAAGACGTATATGCCGGTCTGCAAAAAATGAACGATAAATTTGATTCTTTCAACTACCCCAACAATCACTTCTTATTCAGCATTGTGAATAAGAAGCTTGTACTAAATTTCAAAGAGGAAGCGGCCGGAAAAATCATTGAAAAATTCATAGCCTTAAAACTTAAGCTTTACTCGCTGGAATTTGCAGATAAGTTTAAAAAAAAGCATCTCCCCGATTCTCCTCATGGTTTTCATGGGTTTTTATTGAGCTACACCAAAATAACAATAAAGTTTTAGATCTAGTTTGAACCATTGCTAGCTCTGCCGAACACCCATTAAGGTTTTGGATTGGTAACTGAACGCAATAAACTTTGTTAAAACTTTTTACCTGATATAAGTTTCGTCACCCGTGAAAGGCTCTGGTTCTGCATTTTAAAATTTAAAATGAAAAACCATTCATCATTTAAAGCCGTTTTTAAAACACTACTTAACATATACGCGCCTTTGTTAATTTTCGCGTTAAAAAGTTCTGAATTTTCGCTTTAAACTTACCTGGGCTATTGGGTTCCGACGCTGAAATCCGTTAATGGTTTAATCTCTGTTTTTTATTTAGACACCAGTGAGAAAAGGAAAGCTATAGGAGCGGCGCAACACTCTCAGAAACAACTTACCCACCAGAGGTTCAAGGATACGTTATTGAGTGGTGAAACCCTTCGCATATATAACTATTCTATTAACTCTTAAGCCCATACCAATAAAACCATTGCACAAAACCGATCTGCACTTTGACCCTTCGATAACAAGCGGCTCTTGCTATTCGACGGAATAGCCGCATTGCCCTTCGAGCATAAGTCTACCGAAGATAATGTGTTCTTCGAAGCCTTTGCAGAAGAGACCGAGTGGGTAAACTCTCAGTTAACAGATAGTCCTACCTCTAGCAACGATAGCGGCAACAGCGATAGCAACAACAGCGGAAGCGAGCAATCGCCCGTGCGGGAATTTCAGGTCCTTGATTGTGGCTTTCTTCAAAAAAACTACACGGAAGAAGAGCTCAAAGAAGAAAGCGCGGCTAGCCGTTCGCGAGACATACGCCTATTAAAAACCCGTTCATTCTCACATAAGCGTCTGTTAGTTCAGAAAAAAGTCAAAAAAAGGAGAAAACTTGATAAAAACTGATCAATCAAAGCCTTGCTCCTTAAAATGTCGGCTAAAATGTCTTGTTACTTTGAATTACAGCTGTGCATTTGTAAATATAAAACATTCAGCAAACTTTGTTTTACTTTAAACAGACCAGCACAAAAGAGAGTGGTAATTACAACTTACCCTTGAAACAGGAGCAAAAGATTAGATACTAAGTTAATAATAAGGCGGAAAAGTATTGAATTTACAAAGTGGAAGAAAACAAGTTGGAATATAAAGTTGGTGAAAATAACAGGAATTAAATGAACATTAATTACCAAAAAATTTCTAACAAAAAGGAAATATGAACATTATTTTATAAAAACTCATGTTTGTATGAACGAAAGGATTTGCTTATAGATATAAATAAGCGACAAAACCGCAGCCGGATATGCCCATACTTATTAGTTGAATAAGGGGAAAGTTTAGAAGGGATTAAATTTAACCACCGCGCAAGAATAGGTTTCACACCAAAGTTTTTTTTTCCGTCCTAAAACCAAAGTATTTTTTTTCCATCGGGTGTCCCTAAGGGTGGGTTCTTTCTACTTTGGGTCGGGTCCTTTTGATTCTGAAACCTATAGGTGGGTCTTTAAATATCGGACCACTCACCTAGGTTTTTGGACCTATTGATCCCCCTGAGGAATCCCCCCCCCCCCCCCCCCCTTTAGGACACATGGCGGATTACAATAATACCCCCAGACTCACTTCTGAGACAACTACTCGGAAAATTAGACTCCTCAGACACATTTCGAAGATATCTGATTGGAAAATTGGATGACAATTTGACACACTTTCTGACACAATTTTGAGACAGCTGATTGGATGTTTCGTTGCCTTTGACACAGTTCCAAGACAGCAGCTCGAAATTTTGACGCCTCTGATGCTTCGAGTAAATACAATAACAGTAGCAATACAATGCAAACTTATACTTGTTATTACAAGTGTCATACTGCTAAACCTTTAGCCTAATGGTTAGCCTTTAGCCTAATGGTTAGAGCAAGTGCCATGAAATCAGAAGATCAGGGTTTCGAGATCTACCAGGATACTTTTTCTAGCTAGAAATAGCTTAGATTTAGCTAATTTTTGATCAGATTTAGGATGAGAAATGAAGAATTTAAAGAAAATCCCTGCTTTATTTAAACATTTCAAAAAAAAATTCTGATCAGAAATTATATAAGATACAAAGTACTTCTCAGTTTCTCAGTACGGGGAGGCAACTGCTCATAAAACGGTTGATTGGAACTTGACGGCAAATGTTTGTCAAAGGATTAATCGGACCTTACGAGGCTCCTCCGAGGCAACTGCTTGTAAAAAGATCAGCTCCTATTTTTGGATAAAATCAAATAACTGACCTTGAATCTGTCGAATATCTAAAAGACGAGCACAAACAAAAATCAAAAAGAAACGATTTTGAGGCTCTTTTTCCTCCCACGACTGTAAACTTTTACTAGTGAAGTTTTTTTACTAATGAAATTCACACTAATCGAATGTTACGAAAATTGGCATGCGAACTGATTAGGCCATGACAAACATATTTTGTCTTAATGTTGATCATGGTTAAACCCCTCATCACCCCATAAAAATGATGTTCATGTGAGTAGGGGGAAGGAAAAAGTGCCAGTTTTTACTGCAAACCCTTAGAATAGCCGACGCTACCGGTTACTTAATTTAGCAATTAGTATTGATAAAGGTCGCCATTTTGAGCCAGAAAAACTGACCAAAAATTGTCGGTTGGGGATGAAAAACCCCTTTTACTTTTTTTACTAAGTAAATTACCATATCAAAACAAACGAACCAGGTTCAACGGCGTAAAAGATTAGTCTCTTGGACGCACGGCCATTAATTTTTAATATGAGCTAGATTAATTCAATATAATTCTCAACTGTCAGCAAGTACAAATAGAAGTTTGCTGTACAATTTTAATTGATAAACCAAAACATTTAAAAACATTGTGACGCATAAACATAACGTAAATATGAATTCTGTGTTTTTCTTTTGCTATTAAGCTTTTTGGAGATATATCTAGAATAATGACGAAATTATTCAAAAAGTTGATATTAAAAAGCTTATAACTCGGTCTGCTGATTATAATTTTGTCTATAATGCTGTTATTCTGGCGACATAATGCACGTACAATCAGTTTGCAAAAAAAACAATATTTTTCTTCTTAATTAAATTTAAATACAAATGCAGAGATACCAAACCTTTGAGCCTGGCGCATTAAATTTTTTTTCATTCATAGATTTTTTATTTTGATCCCAATACTTGTGGATTGCAGGTAATCATTACGAGGCTAAATTGTGCATTTTGTAAGTTTTGAACGGATTCCGCAGCAAGTCAAAATCAGATGTGTTGCAGAATCCGCCACATTGCTACTTTTCTTTGATCTTCTTTGCTGTTTTGGATTCCACAAACAAAATGCTAAACTACTGTAAGTTTTAAGTGGCTCCAAAAATGGCTCAGTTTTAAGTGGCTCTCAAAGTTGCTCCAAATAAGGCAAATTTGCGGATTCTGCCATAGTATTTGCGGAATCCGGAACAAAGCTTGTGGAATCGAAAAACAAATAATAAGACATGTGAATAGTAAGACTGAGCTGTTGCAAAATCTGCAACTGTAAACGGAATCCACAAATTGCAAGCGGAATACGCAATTTGTTTGGGATACCAGTTATATAAATCGCGTCGTTTTAAATTATATCTTTTATTATCATATTACTTTACACCCAACTTCGATCTCAATTACTGTCAATTGAACAAACTGAAGTAAGCTGATTCATGAGGTTATACTGATGATAATTTCTGAACTAAATAATGAACCAAAAACGATTTCTTTCGATGATTGTGTTTCCAACGATCTCGAAAAACTGAAGAAAATCCCTCAACTGAGGAAGTTTTTTGGGTGATCGATACTTAAGGTTGACATCCATCGACTAAGTAAATCAATGTTTTAAGATTTGCTTGTGGATTCCATTGACAATAATTAAGTAATTTTTTTTTGAAATTCCATATTGCTGTAGATAATAAATCCAGCTCTAGTTTTTTCTTGCTCATGTTCAATTTCAATAATAAAGCAAAATTGCGGAATATACTTACAATTTAAGAAATCCGCTTACCTTTAGGGATTCCGTTTACAAAATTTGTGGATGCCACCTTTATTTGCGAATTTCATTCACATTTTGTTTATTCCAATTACAGCTGCAGAATCCAGAAAAACTAGCGTCATTCGCTTGTAGCGGAATCCGCAGCAAAATAATTGTGCCGATAAAATTTACGTTACACGTTTTTGTAATTGGAAACCACTTGAATTTTGGAACATGTTTAAAGATTTGTCTTTGTAATCCAAGAGCCAACAGATATAAAATTGTGCACCCACTCAGTGCACAGTTTGACCTCGTAATGATAAACATCCAAATTAGGTTACATAAAGGAAGCTATTATTTGATAGAGAACTACGTTTGATCACTTGTGAATATAAGCCTTGTTGTCGACCAAAAACAAAATTACTCAAAATTAGTCGGATCATTGGAAAATGAGTTCTTCGGAAAGCTCAATAGAACTTATTAACAATTCTAGCGGCAGTTCAAGTGGTGTCGGGTCAGGCGATGTTTCCTCGCATCCAAACGCTGATAATAGCGTAATGAGTGGTGAGTCGATTCATATGAGCGAAACAAATGTGCGAGAAACTCGTGTTATGCCTGGACAACAGTCAACTTCAGCTCCATATTTGCTACAAACCGATGAGGTTGTTCGAAAATTGTCTAGACAAGTTGGTTTTATTGCGTCTGATCCATCGAGAATCACGGATTCCGAAACGCTTTTGACGTTAACGAATGATCCAAACCAAGATGCTCGAAATCTAGCTATTAATCTCAGGAGTTTTATTGAAAAAAAAATGACTTTGCAAGTACAGAGGGGAGATTTCTAGTAGCTGAGCTGCAAAAATGTCTGAGTTTATTGCCAAATTTCAGTTCTAGAAAAACTCAAGAGTTTCAAAACCCATCAACTTCTGCTGACCGAAATGAGATTAACCCAAATCAAAATGATACCGGAATACAGCTGCATGTCTCCTTAAAGACAGCTGAAGAGAATCCAACGAGCAATGCTGCGATGGATTCAAATTTTACTGCAACACATCCCACTATTGACGAAAGCCGTTTGCATCCAGGATTCGATGAGACAGAACTTGTAGGCTCAGAAAACAGTCATCAGAATGATGAAAGATCATCTGGAGCAGAGCAACCTACTCGATCAATACAACGGAGCCAAGCAACAGCCGAGAGGAAGCCAAGCTCAAATTCGACAGAGAACAAAGAATTATTCACAAAAATTTATACATTCCTGGAAAATTCTACTGATAAAATTTCTTTAGGTCTTGCTAAAAGTGATCAAAAAAGACAGAACCGCAAATCGAATAACTATTATCAAGTCTGGCTTTGCTGGTTGCTCGTGATTCTTTATCGATTGGCACTATTTCCATTGTCGTGCTATATGATATATTACTCTGTTTGGTACTGGAAAGAAAAAATTTCAGAGTCTCCAGATGGCAGCTCATGTTTGGAGAAAGTTTATATGATTTTCATAGCTATTTGTTCAATTGGTGGCTTTTTCAGTGCTATCTTTCATTACTATCTTTTATTGAGAGAACTGTTAGGATATTGTTAGAGTAAATCTTTGATTTCACCGATGTAAATATTAGTTTCTAGTTTTTACTATAGCGAGTATATTTTATCAATCTTTAGTTGCATTTTTTGTGAAGTATTCCCTGGAGTTTAGTGTTTTATTTCGGAGAAGGCAAAAACCGGAAGTGATTGTGCAAGAATTTTGCAACGTGACTTCACAACACTTCGCAAGAAACGCAAACCACGTTTTCCTCAGAAGTTTTTTCAAAGATTTTGCTGTTTTATTAACTTTGTGGCTACTTCAAAGTTTCTGCTCAACTCTAGAAAATAATTAACATTTTTTATAATTCAAAAGATCAAGAGTAAAATAATTATTCTGCAGAACTCGCTGCAAAAAATCTAACGCAATTAGGATTTGAAGATCAGCAGTGTTGTTTTTTCAAACACCGGCAATAAACAAAAAAAGAAGACCACGGTCTATGGTATAGTCGTATTAAAACCAATTCACCACGCCATAATAAACAACGCATGAAAACTTTTCGTTAAGAAGTCAGTATCAATTAAACTTTTCAAAACCTGCATAAATTAGCCCGTACTATTGCCCTAAAGGACAATTATCGAAAACGGGAATTTTTTCGTATTGAATTTCAGTTAAGTTTGTTTTCACGTTTGATTGCAGGGGCAGCTTATTTGATATTATAAAAGTAGCTTACAGAAATGTTTTGCCAAACTCCAATTTTTGCCTAAACAGAAAAACAAACCAAAGCAGAAACTGTTTAAGTTTCCTTTTAGATAAAACAACTGGATCTGAATCGGTTAAATTGTCACAATGAACTTTCATCTATTTTTCTTTTTCAGATACGTAATGTGACGTCACAGACATCTTCAATACAATGATCTAGTGTACATAAGATCAAAGTATCAATTTTACCTTACCCCCGTGTACAAATATAACCAAGATATTTGTTAAAACATAAACTAACTATGTTAATCAAGACTAAATCAGCAAAAACTTAGCGCAACGTATCATGATTTGTTTTTAACCGTAGTACCAGTGAATTGAGACTAAGTGAGTTTTAGTTTTAGACTGCCGTGCTAGTTATCCTTCCCTCTAATTGCTCATCTATTCCCCTCTCCTGTCACATGTCTTCCGTATCCGATTGATCTGATGATCACTGCTTTTGCTCGCCAGGTGATAAATTGCCATAATCGTACTTTTCATCCAACCCCTTGTCCATATATGCTACTGGTGCATATAAGCTGACCACCTTGATAGAATAATTCAATGTGAAGTTTATCAGTCTCAGAACTCTTCCTTCGATTACTCCTAGTAGATCTTTCCACAAATTGCTTTTGTCAAGCAGTTTGCGATCATCAACTGGATAGATAAGAAGTGAAACTATAATACTTCGAACTGTATCAACGATCGTACCATGGCAATATCTCTTGTCTTGGCAGTTTTACTTTCTTGTAATTTTTTTGTGCGTCCACTGTTACCTTCACTGATTTGCTGTCTGTCAGCACGGTAAAATTGTCGAATCCGGATTTAGGCCCACTTCCATCACTATTGTGTTCCAATAGACACTCTCCTCACTCGTCAGTCTAGCCACAACAGCTTCTGCTTCAAAGATGTTGTAGTGAAGTCTTCCAATTGTCTTCCACTGCCAGTGAATGGTCGCCACCTTTTCCGTTTCTTTTTTCTTATAGTCCCCACTTGTACCATTGTTGATCGATGTTTCTGGCTCGCATCTCCGTAGAATGCTATTTGTAATATTCCTGATACTTTTCTAAATTTCATTGCTTGTCTCCTTTTGTATGAGCGAACTATATTGTTTAGAGCTCTAATCCACCCCCAGGTTGGTCTTGTGTTCAATAAACTCAGCGCGTCGTTCATTTTTTTTCGATAAATCAGGTCTAATTAACGTAGTAGTCCACTGTAGTTTTCTGATCAGTGATCAGGTCATCGCAACCATTACATCTCCGATCGCCATTTCGTTGTTTGCTGTCAGCATTCTGCCAAATTCCTGGATTGACATCACGCAATACGGGTTTACCCTCTATATGATCATTATAAGTATCTATACTCAGTCCGAGGAAATCAAAATTCTCCCTTTTGATGGTACTCAGCTTTAATTCTCAAGAGCTCATTTTACTCTGTTCTCGTATTCCGTCGCTCCTCCAAGTAGGATGTCGTCTACATGAATAATTAGTAGTCCAATACATTGTCAGTTGTCTGATTTTGAGTAAAATAGGCAAAGCTGTGTCAAACATTCGTAAACTTGATGCGTGTACAATTGGTTCCTTCGCATTTGATAACATTAATTTGCCGCATCACTTAATCAATATGGCGCCACGAAGAGTTTCCAACAATGGGTTTTTGGTATTTGTGCTTCGACTGGTGGTTGCACATACACATACCTCTTCAATCTTCGCGATTGAAAAAAGGCTTTCTTTAAGTCAATAGTCACTGGTTCGCAAAATACAAAATGCATGCGGCTCATGAAGCTGTCTGAATTGTTTAATTTGTCACATTTTATCACAGGCACTCTTTTTCTTCAAAATCAACCCGCCGTTGTTGCTTGTTGCGATTTGTTTTAGATAGGCACCTATCACGACACCCGTTTTTCAGTCGCTCGCTTAATTTCCCTGCAGACGCCTTAGCTGACAGCAACTCTTTTGCCATCAAGATTAGCGGACATCTATTCACTCCATTGGAGCCATAGTCCAGAGCATATAGAACAATAGAAAAAATTGAACAATAGAAAAATTCCCGGTGATATGACCTGAGGTTGAACATTGGCGACCGCGACAACAGAAGGTGCATTAGTGAAGCTTTGTAACTTGTCGCTGTCCAGAAAAACTTTAAGTGGACTGTAATTAATCAATTCCGAAGTAGACAGAGCTCTTTGCTTTGACTTTTGATACTCTAAAAATTCCTAAATTGTTCTCTTTCTTTCCACCCCTCTATACCTTGCCCTTCTCCATCGTTGTTACCTGTTGACGATCATACAACTTGGCTTTCTCCACAGGCCAAATTTTGTTCCCCTTTATCTTGCCCAGCCTCTTCAATTTGCCTGCTGCTCTTTCCTGGCACCTTTTTTTGCCTAATCGCTCTTCGTCTGAGCTCTCTGAGCATTTCTGAGGTGTCGCTCCCTCAAATTGTCATTGATCAGTCTTCCATCTTTGTCCAGCTCGCTCCTCCTTTGGATTTCCATAACTGCTCCCGACAAGCCAATAGTCCGTATCACACTATCCCTTCTCTCCTTTTCACCTTCAGTCATCTGCTCGTCTTCCTTTGGTTTTAACTTTGCCACATCTTTCAAAACTGGTCTCAACTTGTATCCGTCTCCATTTTGACTTTTCGCAATCACCGCAAAACCTAATGTTTGGTTCATAGATTTATAGGCTTGTGCAGTCTCTTTATTGATTTGTGGTGTTGTTATTGTAATAACATACCTGCTCCTCCTCGCCAACTTTTTCTCTCATCCGTCCGTCCTTCTTTTCTCTTTGTTCCATCCCTCCAATCTTTCCTTCATTCCCTAATTACTTTTACCTCACTGTTAATTCTTCTCTTGACCAATCACTATAAATTTCGAACTCCGCCATATAGTAATCTCCGCTGATGTAATTCGCAAACTCTAATTTTTTGACAAAAACTCGTTACTAATTTAGTTTCTTCAGTTTTTTTTCTCGTCCAATTTTCGACCAACTTTATCTCTTATCAATTTCTCACACACTGTCTCAATTTCGAATACGCTTTGATAGCTCTCTTTTTTTTCGTGACTCATCCGATTATATGCTTCTTTGTCATATTCAGCTAAAAAAATTTTTCATTGAAAATTGCCTATTTACACTTTGCAGCTGAAGGAAGGTAGTTCTCGTTCCGGTTGAGCCCTTTATTTCATCCACCAAACACTTAGCCTCTGTCTGTTCGGACGACTTTTTCTCTTTTTTCATGTCAACTTTATCTTCGATACGTTATCCGCATACACTTCTGTCCCCATTTAACTTAACTCCTCTGTCATTATCACTTTCTGTTCTTTGATCATTTTTTCCAGTTTTACCCCAGCACTCTATAATTTTATCCCCATCGCTGCCCCATTCCTTCGCCGGGTTTACTCGCGAATAGTGAACATGAACTAAAAGTTTCCCGTGACAAAAAATGAAATCCCTTTTATACATCGCAGTGATCTTCACTGGCCCCATTCAATAAATTCTCCCCAGAATTTTTCTAATGTATCAAAATAGATCTCCAATCCGGTAAATGCGCCGAATGTTGCTTCCCTTTTTAAACTTCATTTTTTAATCATTTTCAATTTCAAGAAAATTTTCCCGAGCCTTTTGCACTCCCATCAAATGCCTTTTTAATAGTAGCCTCGTTGGCATTATCAAACCTAGATGGTATTTCTTCTGAATGACCTCATTCGGATTGCATTGGTAAATCCTCTGGAATGGTGAAAGTCCATTTAGATCTAACATTGAATTGTTAGTGATTAAGGCATGTGCAATGGTCGCTTCTAATTAGAGTTCCCAAAAATTCTCATTTCTCAAGTGTGTCAACTTCTCTTTAATGATACCCTTATGCCGCTCAACCACTCCGTTTGAGAATGGGGCATAACCGGCTGTCGTTTTGACGAGGCATCCATAGGTTGCTGTTGGCAAAAATATCAGATCATTATTGAATCCCCCCCTCAAAAATCATGTAGCATACTCACTGCTGCGCCCAATCGCATAAATCATCCAATTAAAATGTTCTTCATGAGTATAACAAGTTTTTTAGATTGTACCACATTTACAAAATGAGTAACGTGAAAACTCGTTCATCATATGCAACAGCAACACTTTTTTATTTGTCTTAAGGTTTATCTACTCTGCCAGGTCGATCGCCATCGATTCGTTGAAATCTGTACTTCTAGGAGTAAAAAAAATTCTGATATGATCTACCTTCCCCGTTTCGTTATTTGCAGTGCAATTCGCAATTACGTTTTCGATTACTTGTTCTATGTTTTTAATTCGTAAATTGTTCTGCATCCCAGAGTCTTCCATTTTTTTATCATGTTTTCTTTACTAGCTTGGCCGAATCTCAAGTGAATATCTTTAATTTGTTGTCTATCAATTTCAATTGTTTCATTGCAAGTTCTTTCCGTCCAATAAGTTTGTTCTTCTTCACGACTTCGTTGTTCCAATTTGGGAAATCTAAGGTCACTTTTAGTTTTTCGATAGCTTATTTTCCCAGTATTAGTGAAATGTCATCATTGATCACATTCAATTTCAACGTTAAGAAACTCCCTGTTACTCTGGTTGGTAACATCCCCGCAATTTCCGCTTTTATGATTTCCCCTCTTCCAAGTTTGAATTTGCTATCCGTTTTCAATCTTTTAGTTGTTTCCAATCCTTTCTCGTGATTCGCTGCTCGATTTCTCTCAATTGTTTTAATGATACCTTGATGTTCCCCTTAATTACTCTCCTCTATGTCCTGACTACTCTTAGTCGTTTGCATCCAATTTTGATGAAATCTCCTACCATATCCTGAGTTACCTCTGTTTATTTGCTCTCTTCTTCTTCCACTTCCCATCTTTATTTCATAATTGGTTTTACATTCTCGCAGTTATTGGACCCGCACCGAAAAAATGCTCTTTGCTGACCAAATCTTCCCTTCGCCGACCTGTATTCCCCTCTTCCTCTCTGGTTCTGGTCTTTGTTGCCCATCATCTGATACCCTCTACTGTTGTTCTGATTAAAGAGGATAATCGAGGCTTCATTCTCAATTACTGTAAATCTCCTTAGTGCTTGATCCATCACAATTGGATCCATCCTCACTTCTGTTCCTCCGCGTCCTTTGTTCCGGGCTATGTTCTCATTATTAGTTTTGATTGCTTCATATAGTTTTGATCCTTCCAGTAATGCTATGCAAAACACTCTATCGTTAATTATCATTTCAACCTCGTTCATCTCCCTCCGATATCACTTCATTCGTTTTATGTGCACATCCCAACTTCTATGTGGTCCTTTTTCATATCTTTTCCTTTGTCTGTACGGTTGAGCCAACTTTAGAAATGGATTCAGTGTCAAATACTCGTCCAGCATGTCAATTATTTTTGTTATTCCAGCTTTAGTATGTGCTTCGTCACGATCCCTCCTAATAACGACTTCAATCAATTCTGCATTTGTTAACCCATTAATAATGACATGTGATGCCTGCATCCCAAATGGAAATAGTGTACACTCACTCCACCAGAGTAAATTCTTCTTCCTTCTCCTATAACTTTCTACTTCTGTTGACTTCAAAATTGGTACGCATTTTTTAGCCTAACTCTCGATGTTTCTCTCCTACTTTGCTCTCTTCCGTTTACTGCTTCTCTCTCTTCCATCACTTCTAATCTTCTTTTCAGCCCTTCCATCTCTGCTCTCACTTCCTCTACATTGCTTCTAATTATACTAACTTCGGTACTTCCGACCGATCTTTCTGGAATCCATTTGAATTGCGTTGTTGTGTCCCCCGTTGGTGTCCCTTTCTTGTTTTCATTCATTTGGGATGTTTTTCTCGTTTTCATCGAACTTATCCTTTTTTAGTTCGATAATCCTCCTCGTGTCATCCGTGAATTTTTTTTTTAACTTACTGGTACCATGTTGAAGTTTTCTTTTAGATAAATCAACTGGAGCTGAATCGGTCAATTTGTCAAACTCAACTCTCATCCCTTATTGTTTTTTAAATACGTGATCTTCAACACAATGACTTTGTGGACATAAGATCAAACTATCTTACATAAATGACTTTTACTTTCTTGGTAGCTTTGATTAGAAAACATTTTTTTCACCCGATTGTTTTCAGCTATTTTTGTGGAAAATTTATATAGGATATGAATCAGAGACTTTACGTCATGAAAATTAAAGATTGCTCTATGATAAATTATTCATGAGTGAACACTTTCCGAGTAAAAATTTCTAATTCAATAAGATGATATTTTACATCATCAATTTTTCCATACATATTTCGTTGAAACAATCAGCCGGAAACCGATCTCCATTTGTTTTTGTTGCCATATATCTAAATCACATTATTGCATTAGGGTTCAGGCTCTCTTTTTGTTTTCGGAGGATATTGCCTCATTTGTTGCCTGGGAGATTTGTAACTTTCAGTTCTTTTTGATACTTACAGGAATTGCCAGATACAAAAATCTTGCAAGAATTGTGTTTCGCTGGCCCTTTTTGAAACAAAAAGATTCCAATTTATTCCAAAGAATGTAGAATTAAAAAGGTGCAAAAAAGTAGAGTGTTGAAAATTGAATTTTGTAACCATGAAGACTATGATGATATATAAGTTTATCTAGCTTTAAAATAAAGAAAATATAAATAGACACTAAAAAAAACCAGCAAACCACTTTATTTTTGAGTTTATGAGCGATTCCAATACCCAATACAACCCATTGATTTTTGCTTCTGGGACTAAGTGATATCGTATTTGTAGTTTTGATTGTCTTTTCAAGATTTGATTGCTAATTCTAGTTTTATGGGCAGTGTTTAGTCACGCCACTCATACAATCACAACTATTTGAAGGTTACATACGACCAAACTGTAGACATCACTGTGTGGAGAGGATCCAAAAAATTGAAAAAACATTTACAATTAACTGTTGGGTTTTGGTAATGTTCTAACCCTAAGATTCATCCTGTTTAACGATCTTATCGAAATGTGCTGTGGCAGCACATACAGAGCAGGTCCTAACTAAAGTTTTACGAGAATGCAAATTTGTGAGTTCGGCCACGAACCGTTTGAACAAACCAACTTTTCAACAATTTGAAACATTTATACTGGGAAGGTGTTTTGCAATTAGAAATATTTGTCATCCAGAGTCCATAATAAATCCAGAGCCTAGTGGTTTGTTCCGCTTGCCCAATATTTAAACACAGCCCATGCAATTTAATCTTTTTTACTAATTAAAATAAAGCTTTAAACAACGGCGTTTTTATTTTCCGGCATGTGTGGGGAAAATCCGGATAGAGGAAAGTTTCGCGTTGTTAAATTATGAAACTACTTCGCACACTGTTTATTTCGAGTTGACGATTTTGAACCCCGAACTTCACTCAGAAAACTCAAAATTGAAAGAATTTTTTTTAATTGGACGCGATGCATCAATGTTTTCAGATGAGTTTCAGGCTAATGTAAAACGAAAAACCATGATCTGTTAACAAAATTAGGTTAAATGAAAAATAGAAAATTTTTAGAGAAGTGATTCTTGTTAAATAACGTTTTGTTTCTCATTGGCTGAAATAACTTGTTCCATTGTATTTGCTGAACTAAAATTCATTGCAAGCACAAACTTTCCATTACTTTTTGAAGACTAGAACAATAACAATTTTCAAAATTTGTGAGTCTTTCAAGTAAAATTGGACAATTTTTTTTGCCCAGATCAAAGTATCATTTTTATCTTCCCCGTGTACAAATATAACCAAGATCTTTGTTATAACATAAACTAACTATGTTAATCAAGACTAAATTGGCAAAAACTTAGAGCAACTTATCATGACTTGTTGTTAACCGTAATACGAGTGAATTGAGACTAAGTGAGTTTTAGTTTTAGACTGCCGTGCTAGTTATACTTCCCTCTAAATGCTCATCTATACCCCTCTCCTGTCACATGTCTTCCGTATCCGGTTGATATGATGACCACTGCTTTTGCTCGCCAGGTGATCAATTGTCATAATCGTACTTTTCGTCCAAACCCTTTTCCATATATGCTACTGGTGCATATAAGCTGACCACCTTGATAGAATTATCCGATGTGAAGTTTATCAGTCTCAGAACTCCTCCTTCGAGTTTTCCTAGTAGATCTTTTCCACAAATTGCTTTTGTCAAGCAGTTTGCGACCATCAACTGAATGGGTAATAAATGAAACTATAAAACTTCGAACTGTATCAACGATCGTACAATGGCAATATCTCTTGTCTTGGCAGTTTTACGTTCTTGTAATGTTTTTGCGCGTCCACTGTTACCTTCACTGATCTGCTGTCTGTCAGCACGGTAAACTTGTCGAATCGGTACTTAGGCCCACTTCCATCACTATTGTGCTTCAGAGATGTTGCTGTGAAGTCTTCCAATTGTCTTCGACTGCCAGTGAATGGTCGCCAACTTTTCTGTTTCTTTTTTCTGATAATCCCCACTTGTCCCATTGTTGATCGATGTTTCTGGCTCGCATATCCGTAGAATTCCATCAGTAATTTTCCTGATAGTTTTCTAAATTCCATTGCTTGTCTCCTTTTGTATGAGCGAACTATATTGTTTAGAGCTCTAATCATCCCCCAGGTTGGTCTTGTGTTCAATAAACTCAGTGCGTCGTTCATTTTTTTTGGATAATTCAGGTCTAATTAACGTAGTAATCCGCTGTAGTTTTCTGATCAGTGATCTGGCCATCACACTCATTACATCTCCGATCGCCATTTCGTTGTTTGCTGCCGGCATTCTGCCAAATTCCTGGATCGACATAACATCACGCAATACGGGTTTACCCTCTATGTGATCATTATAAGTCTCTATACTCAGTCTGAGGAAATCAAAATTCTGCCTTTTGATGGTGCTCAGCTTTAATCCTCAAGAGCTCATTTACTCAAGACACCAAAAAGGATGTCGTCTACATTAAAAATTAGTTGTCCAATACATTGTCAGTTGTTTGATTTTGAGTAAAATAGGCAGTGCTGTGTCAAACATTCGTAAGCTTGATGCGAGTACAATTGGTTCCTTAGCGTTTGATAACATTAATTTGCCGCATCATTTAATCGATATGGCGCTACGAAGAGTTTCCAACAATGAGTTTTTGGTATTTGTGCCCTCGACTGGTGGTTGCACATACACACCCCTCTTCATTCTTCGCGATTGTAAAAAGGCTTTCTTTATGTCAATAGTCACTGGTTAGCAGTCGTGTGACTTGATGATGCACAATACAAATTGCATGCGGCTTTTTAAGCTGTCTGAATTGTTTAATTTGTCACATTTTATCACAGGCTCTCTTTTTCATCAAAATCAACCCAACGTTGTTGCCAAGATTTCAACGATCGCCACCGATTCGTTGAAATTTTCCTTCTAAGAGTAAAAAAATTTCTGATATTACCTAGCTTCCGCGTTTCGTTACTTGCAGTGCAATTCGCAATTACGTTTTTGATTGATTCTTCTATGTCTTTAATTCGTAAATTGTTCTGCATCCCAGAGTCTTCCATTTTTTTTTCAATTTTTCTTTACTAGCTTGGCCGAATCTCAAGTGAATATCTTTAATTTGTTGTCTATCAATTGTTTTACTGCAAAATCTTTCCGTGTAATAAGTTTTTTCTTCTTCAGGACGTCGTTGTTCCATGTACAACTTTTGTCTATCCACTTTTAATCACCAAATTCGATGTTCCACCGCCGATCTGGTTAGTTAGTTTAAACCCTTTTTCTGGGGTCCATAGTAGATTGTTTGGGAAATCTAAGGTCACTTTTAGTTTTTCGATAGCTTCTTTTCCCAGTAGTAGTGAAATGGCATCATTGATGACATTCAATTTCAATGTTAAAAAACTCCCTGCTACCCTGGTTGGAAACATCCCCGCAACTTCCGCTTTTATGATTCCTCCTCTTCCAAGTTTGAGTTTGCTATCCGTTTTCATTTCTCTATCTTTTAGTTGTTTCCAATCCTCCCTCGTGATTCTCTGCTCGATCTCTCTCAATTGTTTTAATGACACCTTGATCTTCCCCACAATTACTCTCCTCTATGTCCTGACTACTCTTAGTCGTTTGCATCCAATTTGAATGAAATCTCCTGCCATATCCTGATTTACCTCTGTTTATTTGATCTCCTCTTCTTCCACTTCCCATCTTTGTTTCATAATTGGTTTTACATTCTCGCATATAATGGTCTAACGAACCGCACCGAAAACATGCTCTTTGCTGACCAAATCTCCCCTTCGCCGACCTGTACTCCCCTCTTCCTCTCTGGTTCTGGCCTTTGTTGCCCATCATCTGATACCCTCTACTGTTGTTCTGATTAAATAGGATATTCGAGGCCTCATTCTCAATTACTGTGAATCTCCTTAGTGCTTGTTCCATCACGATTGGATCCATCCTCACTTTTGTTCCTCCGTGTCCTTTGTTCCGGGCTATGTTCTCTATAATAGTTTTTATTGCTTTATTTAGTTTTGATCCTTCCAGTAATGCTATGCAAAACACTCTATCGTTAATTATCATTTCAACCTCGTTCATCTTCCTCCGATATCACTTCAATCGTTTTATGTACACTCCCAACTTCTCTGTGGACCTTTTTCATATATTTTCCTTTGTCTGTACGGTTGAGCCAAGTTTAGAGATGGATTCCGTGTCAAATACTCATCCAGCATGTCAATTGTTTTGGTTATTCCAGCTTTAGTATGTGCTTCATCACGATCCATAATAACGACTTCAACCAATTCTCATTTGTTTACCCATTAATAATGACATGTGATGTCTGCATCCCAAATGGAAATTGTGTACATTCACACCACCACAGTAAATTTTTCTTCCACCTCCTATAACTTTCTACTTCTGTTGACTTTAAATTTGGTACGCATATTTTAACCTAACTCTCGATGCTTCTCTCCTACTTTGCTCTCTTCTGTTTACTGCTTCTCTCTCTTCCATCGCTTGTAATCTTCTTTTCAGCCCTTCCGTTTCTGCTCCCGCTTCCTCTACATTGCTACTAATTGTACTAAATTCGGTATTTCCCACCGGTCTCTCTGGAGTCCATTTGAATTGCGTTGTTGTGTCCCCCATTTGTGTCCCTTCCTTGTTTTCATTCATTTGGGATGTTTTTCTCGTTTTCATCGAGCTTATCCTTTTTTAGTTCGATAATCCTCCTCGTGTCATCCATGAAAATTTTTTTAAACCTACTGTGCCATGTTGAAGTTTCATTTTAGATATATCAACTGGATCTGAATCGGTCAATTTCTCAAACTCAACTCACATCCCTTATTCGTTTTTAGATGCGTAATGTGACGTCACAGACATCTTCAACACAATAGCTTTATGGACATAAAATCAAACTATCTTACATAAATGATTTTTACTTTCTTGGTAGCTTTGATTAGAAAACATTTTTTTCACCTGATTGTTTTCAGCTATTTTTGTGCAAAATTTATAAAGGATATGAATCAGAGACTTTACGTCATGAAAATTAAAGATTGCTCTATGATAAATTATTCATGAGTGAACACTTTCCGAGTAAAAGTTTCTAATTCAAAAAGATGATATTTTACATCATCAATTTTTCCATACATATTTCGTTGAAACAATCAGCCGGAAACAGATTTCCATTTGTTTTTGTTGCCATATCCCTAAATCATATTTTCATTGCATTAGGGTCCAGGACCACTTTTTGTTTTCCGACGTTATTATTGCCTCATTTGTTGCCTGGGAGTTTTACAACTTTCAGTTCTTTTTGATACTTACGGGAATTGCCAGATACAAAAATCTTTGCTGCAAGAATTGTGTTTAGTTGACCCTTTTTGAAACAAAAAGATTCCAATTTATTCCAAAAAAGTAGAAGTAAAAAGGTGCAAAAAAGTGTTGAGATTTCAATTTTGCAACCATGAAGATCAGGATAATATTCAAGTTTATCAAGCTTTAAAATAAACAAGATATAAACAGACAATAAAAATAATTCAGAAAAACACTTTTTTCGAGTTTGTGAGCGATTCCAATACAACCCATTGATTTTTGCTTTTGGGCTTAAGTGATATTGTATTCGTAGTTTTGATTGTCTTTTCAAGATTTGATTGCTAATTCTAGTTTTATGGGCAGTGTTTAGTCACGCCACTCATACAATCACAACTATTTGAAGTGTACATACGACCAAACTGTAGACATCACTGTGTGGAGAGGTTCCAAAAAATTGAAAAAACATTTACAATTAACTGTTGGGTATTGGTAATGTTCTTAAGGTTCACCCTGTTTACCGGTTTTATCGAATTGTGCTGTGGCAGCCCATACAGAGCAGGTCCAGTTGTGTGAATTGATGATGCACAATACAAAATGAATGCGGCTTTTGAAACTGTCTGAATTGTTTAATTTGTCCCATTTTTTCACAGGCAGTAGTATGCATATAGTGCGTTAGGATCGGGGGGGGGGGGTTGTCAGACTTGGATGACCAATAGGTATAAATCATAATGGTCACCATGCATTAAATGATCAGCAATGGTCACTACACTATGTAATAATCCTAATTGTCACCATGTATAATTTTATACCTAATGGTCACTATGTAATAATTCTAATTGTCACTATGTAATAATCCTAATTCGGTATATTATTGAGTTTGAACTGAATGTTGTGGAAACGGGAGTGGAAATAAGTTTTGGTCGGTGCATGTTTTCCCTTCTAAAGTTTGGGGGTATTGGCTTGATTACATGTAAAATGACGTTATATACCTATTATATGCAATCAGTTGAACCTAATGCAACCACACTATATGGTACTTAGGAAAGCACCAGATTTTGGCAGCGTTAGCTTAACTGTTGGCTGCGGTGAACGATTTCCTTCAAAAATGCATGTTTTATTGCTGAATCTCGAAGAAAGGAAATTTCGTCAATTGCGGCGGCCGCCACCTCTTTTTAGGCAAAAAATAAAGATCAGTTTGGCCAAAATGAGAATGAAAATTTACTTTAAGCCAAATGAAGCTAAAAAACAAAGAAAAATTACGAAACACTGAAAATTCTAAAATAATGAAATTGGCTTGAAAATTTCGACATTTCCATTTTCAGTGTCTACGGGAGACTGAAAAAACGTCTGAAATCTATGACAAAAGCTTTGATTCTATAGAAAGGTTGAAAGAGCTAATAGGTTGAAGTGGCTAAAGATCTTGAAAAACGAGAACACTGATGAAAGCCAAAAGTGCCCATTAATTTTGCTGCAGCCATTTCTAAGACTTGCATATACCACTTTTATATAAAAAAGGAAACAATTTTTGGGGCTTCCAGAAAACGTTTAGTACTTCCTATTAACTTTATTGTGCTAACCGAATTTTTGAAAATATTCATCAAAGCGGGCCTAGTAACTGGGGGAAAACTGTTATTTGTTTGCCAATATAAACGATAAAACAGAGTGACCATCGAATAAAGCAGGTGAAAATTTTAAGCGACTTTTAAGGAAAGCAGTTATTCAAATTAAAGCAAATTCAATCGGGAAAGACTGAACACAAACTAATACAAGTTACGGATACAAACTCAAAACTTGATATGAGTTCGGAGTTATAATTTGAGCATCCAAAAATTTTGATTTTTCCATTAAAAGAATATGCAATTAAATAACTATTTAATTTGATACTACAATCTGGTCAACTGTTCTCAGTATCTTCTAATTAGGTTCAAACTGGTTTTTGCACGAGCTTTCTATTCAAAAGTTTGAAGCGCTATCAGTTATTATCATTGATTAACCCTCTGCTCATCGAATTAATTTTTGAGTTTTTTAATATAAATTTGATCTTTTGAATATTTCCATGATTACGCTTTTGCCTCTTGACATACGGTGGCTTTTTGACCAAAATATTTGATAACTCATCTACAACTAATTGTGTTATTGAGAGATCAACCTTTCTTTCAATATATGTCCGAGGTGATCCAAACTTTCACATTCACGCGCTGATCACTAGCGGGATCAAAACAGTCGGCATCATGATATTTCTTTTCATTTTTGCATCGATATTTGTCTTCTCTATTAACAAGACTGGTCTTCGAAAAACCCTTAGTTGTTTGAAATTGTATGAAAAAAATCAAGCCTTATCATCAACACTCTACCTGAATCTTCGGATTCCGTCAGGACGATAGCTGTTTTACACTAAGCAATGCTTTCACACCAATTTTTCTACAGCAGTTTTCGAAAACTTGTAAGTGCCATTTGCAGTTTCAATGCGATTCGATAAACGTCAATTATGTTGTGTTATATTAAGCTGGAACGACTAACAAAGATATGTTTAATTTGTCCAAAATAAGCTTGTTAGACATTTTTATTTTGAAGAATTAAAATTTTGAGCCTCAATGCAGAAAGATTTGCTAATTATTTCAAAGACAAAAGGCGTAAGCATTTTGAGCTATTTCATAAAAAGCTCTATCAACTAAATAAATCTGGAATTTAAAAAAGTTGTACTGACTGTTTATCTGATTACACAATTGCTTCACTTCTGTGGGTTTATAGGTTTGACTCAAAACTATGATTATTCAAATGAAAACCATTGAAAATTTGTGGTTTTTAGAGATTGATCAATCATTCTTTAAATATACAGTACCTGTCACTTAGACTTCGCTCGCTTACCGTCTTCAGCTCTACCAGCCGCATGTCATCTTCTATCGATCGTGTTCGTCTGCACAATCAATGATTTTCCTCAATAAACCATAAATTTTTTCTAATAGTTTTGTTATCGTAATTTTTATATCTATGAGCAACAGTTCTTCAAACACTTTGGACTCTATGCTGTCTCCAATTGGACTTGTTGTTTGATGCTTCCATCGACAATTTTTTGTGAAAACTTGAAAATTGATCTTTCCCGTTACAATTTTGAAACATTTTTCATAATCATTGACTACAGATAAATTGAAATTAACAATGCAGCATATGCCATTTTTTCAAATTGAATTGTTCATAATGAGGATACCTGGAAGATCAAATATTTCGAGGAAATTTTTTAAAAAAATTTTATCAAATTGTTTTGCAAATCAAGAAAATGAAAAAAAATATATCATTATAGTTTCTGGTTGATTGTTCTAGATTATTCGAGAAACTTAAGAAGAAAGATTAGAAAGATTTGGATCGAGTTACATCATCATTTTATATGAAATAAAATGAACGATTACAACTATACTCAAACATACATACCCCACCAAACATATAGAGCTGCATACTTGTAAACATAAAAAACATAAACACATTTTCATAACTTGCAAACTTAAATGCATACTCACAAAAATAGTCATACGTATTTTATTACATACATACGTTCATTCATAAACATTTAAATACTTACATAAGGTTAATCATAGAAACTTACATACAAAAACATTGACATACATATTTACTGAATACAAACATACATACATGTATACATACGCACAAACTTACATAAACACATACATACATACGTACATACTTGCATACATAGATACATACAGACGTACTTACATATAAACATACAATTTTAAAGTTACTTAGAGACATTCATACAACCATACATACAAAATTACATACATATATGCGAAAATACTTCCATACATATAAACATTCAAAATGAAGTCTTACATAAAGGTATGAACACAAACGTACATAGTCTTATACATAAGAAGAATGCAAATAAACTACCTTACATACATAAATTTACATACTTGCGTACATACTTTTAAACCTGCAATCATTTATACGAAAAGTTTTGCTTATACACATGCAAAGATTTTGACTTAATATTTCTGCTGACCTTTAAAGTAGAACCACATTTAAACACACAAACTAGCTCACATTCACTTCACACTTTCAAGACAAATATGTACACACATTCAGACAAAAAGATTCAGGCATTACAGACTGGCATTCATACGTCTTTACATACAATCATATAAACGTGCCTTTCATACTCATATACGAAAATGCATAATTACCTGCCTACAAACAGACATGGATCGTACTTTACAAGCATGCAACGACTCCTGTGTACACACTTTCCTTTTAAACAGACATAAAACTTCAATCATAAATTTGTACAATTTTCAAACAAGCAAATTTCCTAAATGATTTTAAACTGAAAAACATATATTGATACAAATTAATTGCTGGTCTTCATTCGCTCAATCAAGCGGACATGCAGTCATGAGTTTTTCTTACATAAAAACGTACAAATATACATAACTTCTAAATACTCAAATGAATACACACAACTAGTATGTACATACATGATTAATTACATTTATACATGCAAAAAGTTGTACACTTCTACATAGATACATCATTTATATAATTAGACACACACGCAAGTTTTGCTAAGACACATGCATAGATTTTACTTATTAGTTCTGCTGACCTTTAAAATACAACCACATGTAGACACACAAATCAAATTATATTCACTTCACACTTTCAAGACAAATATATACAAACATTCAGACAAAAAGAATCACTCATTTTATACTGGCATTCATACGTCTTTACATACAATCAAATAAACATGCCTTTCAAACTCATATACGAATATGCATAAGTACTTGCCTAAAAACATACATTGATACAAAATATCTGCTTGTATTCATTCACTCAATCAAGCGGACAAACAGTCAAGAGTTCTTACTTACATAAAAACTTACAAAGTTACATAACTTCTAAATAATCAAATGAATACACAAAATTAGTATTACATATAGTAGAATACAAATAGTAGAATACAGTATAACAAATAGCAGAATACACACAAGTATAACTAATAGTAGAATACACACAAGTATAACAATTAGTAGAATACACACAAATGAATATAACTTGATTAATTACCTTTATACATGCAAAAAGTTGTACACTTTTACTTAGATACATACAGTTTACATGAAAACACACATACACAAAGCATATGTGTGTACATATATACTATGCATATAGTATTTTGTCAAACCTTCAAGAAAAACTATAATACTAGTAAAAATCAAGTTGGGTTATAGTTATTCTTCTAGTTACAATTGTTTTGGTTTACAAGCGCATAGGGTACTCATACATACAAACACATCAACTCGCATACATACACGCATACACTAAAGATATTTACTTGCACTTGCCTATAAACACAAATATAATCATTACGTTTTATAAATATATTCAAATACAGTCAAACCTACATACACAATTTGATTTTACAATGCAAACGTCGCAAGCAGAGATTTCCAAAGAAATGCCAGTTTTCAGCCAAGTCATCTGCACAAATTAGCAATTTTTTTCATCTTTAAAAAAATAAAAAATGGTGTAAAAACATTTTTAAATATGTATGTTGATCTCCCAAACGAGTTTTCCAACGGTATCCAATTTCAAGTCAAAATTGACCAGTGAGTCATGAGAAGCGCTTTTAGTGGTCAGAAGAAAAAACCAAGGCTTACTAACTTGCATAGGACGGGAAAGTTTCAAAACAAATTGTTGAAAGTTTTTTTTTGAACGGTCCGAATAGAGTTTTTTGACATATCAAAATTGCTTTCAATTAATTATTTAGTTTTCTAAAAAAATTTTAAGACCGTTGAAATTTTGATTCGAAACAAAAATTTTAGCCAGTGTTCTAAAAATTGTAACCTTTTTTTATAAAACTTTGTTTTTTGATTCATTTGTTTGTTCTGTAGTTTGATATATCTCCAGTTGACGTTTAGGCTGCAGGTTTAACCGTACACCAAAGTACATTGACTAGAGTTGCACATTATGTTGTTTTCTCGCTAAACCAACAAAAAAAAATTTTTTTTTGAAAAAACATATTCAGTTCTGAAAAAGCTACTTAATACAGGTTCAACTGTTCTTTTTTCATCTTTTTCCCCCGTATACATGCAATATCGATAGTTAGTTAGAGCTATAGTATGTTAGAAAATAATCTTTTAACTTTGATAAAACTAACGGTAAAGGGTATAATTTAGAGAAAACAAAAGTTGTTCTAAGCTGACATCAACTCAATTTTTCAGTAATATAGAAAACTTTCAGTTAATTTTTAATTTTGTGCAAAATTAACAACCCAATCTTCTTTTGCGATTTTGATTTCCTAGAACGAACGTTTTTTAGACATGAATCTAATTGAAACACAAATTTTTTATAAGTTTAAAGAATTAAGAGCAAAAAAAACAGCACAAAACACAAAAGAGACTGAAAGTTTTTCAATTGACGCCAGGTATAACAGAGACTGATGCGTTCCGATCCTTTTTCTTGTTTTGTGCGAGCAACTGGCGTTTACATTTGGCTATATAGGTTGTCTGCCTACTGCGCCAAGGACTCACTGTTAGACTGATTTCTGCAATGAGAGTAACAAGGTGAAGCTGGTGGCTTCCTTTCCAGGCCGACTTGGGCCTCTCGACTTCAAGGGAAGATCCAATTTGTCTCTACGAAAGAGGAATGCGCTCATAAGGAGATGAGTATATCTAGATCTTTGATTCGCATAAATTTGGCTATTTGCGCTGAATCGATGTTATAAACTCCGATAATCAAAAATTCATCCTTTCTGATGGCCTTTTAACCATATTTTTAAAAGATATAATTGGAATAAGATAACCTAAAATGGAAAATATGTAATTTAGAGTGATCCAATAATCATTAATTGAATTTAATTGTTGTCTAACAAGGAAAGAAAATCTCCGTGAGCAGTCGTGTCAAAAATAGTACGTTCTTGAGCGGAATCAGTCAAAACTTACACATACAGTTTTTTAAAGTTTTGCGGTAGGGGAGAACAAACATTGAACTGAAACGGGTAAAATTATGAATCAAATGATGAAAGCAAGCGCCTGCCGAGGCGCTGTTAATGCGCTAAAAACAGAGCAAGTCTTATCATGAATTGGAAATGCAATAGCTGATAAATTTTGTATAATCAGGACCACATCTTTTCTAACTTTTGATAGTAATTTTATCGACTTTTCATCAAATTGAACAGTTTTGGACAAGTAATAAAACACAGCATAGTTTTGGGCTCACATTCATATCCTATACTCAGCGGCTAATCTAAAATGAATTCATAAATTTCCCTATTTTGATTGAGGTTTATGATTGGATATAGATGTCAGTCCACAACCAGAAAGATTTTCAAAGAGAAACCCTTTACATTTTAACCTGATTTACTCTT